>NC_042303.1:8148918-8232739 GCF_901000725.2 Takifugu rubripes | reverse complement strand
TTCTACAGTAATGGTCTATCACTTCAAGTGCCTCCCGGGTCTGGGAGACACAGAGGGGGGGCGTCCCCGTCAAACAGCACCACACTATATGTTCTTGTGTCGGCTCGGTGTGAATCTGTCGACACACCCCGCCCTCCTCTGTGTTTCAGAGCTGGAGTCTGGCGCCGAGCGGGCACATCACATCCAGCAAATCGTGGCGACCCTACCTCACACCGTCATCATCGTCATGAGATACCTATTCGCATTCCTCAACCAGTGAGTTGCCCCCCCCCCCCCCCCCTATTCTTACGGGGTAATGCAGTTATCTCCATGAAGCAGATGTCGCAGCGATCCGTCTGCTGGCTTTCCCTTTAACGGCAGTTCTTAAATCCCGTCACTGCAGGATGCCTTTTCCGGGGGGGGGGTGACTAATGTGCAAGGACTCATTGTCAGCTACTTTTGCACTCTTGAAGCGTTACATTATCAAGAGTGTTATTTTTGATGATGTAGGAACAAAAAGCCATTTCTGCTGTTTTGGTTGACTTGTGCTTTTGGGTAGAAATCTGTTTACACCGCGGGGTCCAGCCTCTTGTTTAGTGCACGCCGTCCATCTGGTGGACCTGCCTTCTTCTGCCCTTGATGATACTTATGCAGCATATGTAAGGAGAATGTAGCCTGTGTCAGTTTATTTCCTATATGTTTAGTCTTTTTATGGAGTCTTACGTATATTTTTATTTACCGTTTTACCTTTTGACTGCCCTAAATCCGTCCGTCCGTCCGTCCGTCCGTCCGTCTCTGTGCTGATAGGGTTTCCTGTCATTTCAAGCAATGATGCTGGAGCAGTAAATGCTTGAGGGAGGAAATGCCACCCAAAATATTTCCTTGTTAAATAAACATAAACTTGTTTTCCAGCCTCCTCAGCATAAATACACTGTTTAATGTGGTACTCAAATCCATTTCTTCTCCAGGCAACTCACAATGCGAATGCAATTATTAATATTCCCATTTCTACCTGAAATCAATAAAATCTTCCCTCCCTCTTCTTCCCGTCACCAGTCTCTCCCAGTATAGTGATGAAAACATGATGGATTCCTACAATTTGGCGATCTGCTTCGGTCCGACCTTGATGCCATCCCGGATGGCCAGGATCCGGTAGCGTGCCAGGCGCACGTGAATGAGGTCATCAAGACCATCATCGTCCACAACGAAGTTTTTTCCCCAGTCAGCGGGAGCTGGACGGCCCAGTCTATGAGAAGTGCATGACTGGGGGAGGAGTACTGGTGAGTGAGAGAAACCAGGAGCGTACGGATGTGGGGGGGGTGGGAAGGGAGCCTAATGTGCACAGTTATGATCGATAACCTGTTCAAGGATTTTATTAATAAAACAAACCTGACAACACACAAAGTCGACACATCGCTGGTTTTTATGGCCTGTTTGCCCGACAGCGACAGCCCCCACAGTGAACCGGGAACCATCGATGAGGCTGACAACGGAACAGAAACACACCAGCGATGAAGGTCAGTGCATCAAATGAAGCTTCCTTTTCACAAAGGGTGCTTATTTTACTGCTGTTTGTCTGCACTCACCGCTGTCACTCACAACATATACTTGTTTTTTTTCTTGTTCGACACCATGCTAGATGTCACCTTTTGCTACCCCCCAGTGGGGACTTTTTTTTTACCCTGCCTCACTGTCTTCGTCTAATGAGAGCAGCGACGTGACCTGTTGACCTCTCTGTCTGTGTGCACCAGCCAATGAGGGGGCAGGGGCGACCCCCGTCTTCCTCCGTACTGCAGCGCGCACACGTGGACGACTGCCCATAATGGGGTTATGTGATGAGGCGATGACATCATCGTCATAATCATTTACATGCTCCGACCTTCTGAAGCGGTGAACGAAGTCCGTGAGGTGTTTTTAGTCCTGTAAACAGTGCTGGCATGCAACACTGCAGCGTTGATCGGCGTGTGTGTGTGGTGCTCCCCCCCCCCCACACACACACACACACACTCTATGCTCTTTCTCTTTGTTCAGTTTTTAGTCAGTAATCCTCCCAGGACTTCATCCTTTGTGCTGTATTTCCCCAGCTCTCTGCACGCCTTTGAATGCAGAACTGGGCCAGCTATCAAAGCCTAAACACACACATGATGCACAGAAAAGCATCTGAAGTTGGTGTGGGTTTAGAGTCAGTGAGCAGGTGATGACGTCTCTACAGGCTGTTACTAGCTCAGACTGTTCGTCTGTGGCAGCGTCGGTCATATAAAGTTACAGGTTCTGCCCTTTAAGTGCTTTAATCGGGTCTCATGACCCCTGTTGCCCGGTGAAATGCTCTGCAGACTAGAGAATTTCATTTTTATTTAAGACACAGCGATGATTTGTGTTGTTGGGTATCTGAATGAGCTGACCTGGTTCTGAAACATCCTTCCAGAGGTTGAGCAGATCGAGGCCATTGCCAAATTCGACTACGTGGGCCGCACGCCCAGGGAGCTCTCTTTTAAGAAGGGAGCCTCTCTACTCCTGTATCACCGTGCGTCCGAGGACTGGTGGGAGGGACGCCACAACGGCGTGGACGGCCTGATCCCTCATCAGTACATCGTCGTCCAGGACCTGTGAGTAGCTACAAATGCCTTCGGTCCGAGACTTTCAGACGAAGCTGATTGAGCGTTATGTGCCGTGCTGACCACCTGTTCCACCAGGGACGACGCCTTCTCCGACAACCTCAGCCAGAAGGCAGACAGCGAAGCGAGTAGCGGACCACTGCTCGATGAAAAGGGCTCCTTTAAAAATGATGCCCCCTCCCCATGTGAACACGCGCCTGAATTCAGTTTTGGAGGTGTCATGGGGAGGCGAGTACACTCAGAATTGTCTTTTCTTTTCTCCCATTGATAAACTTCTGTTCTTTCATCGTCCTGCTGCTTTGATCTAATCCCAACCCCAGGGTGAGGTTACGGTCCGACGGAGCCGCTGTCCCTCGACGACAGAGTGGCACGGAGACCCACAGCCCCACCAGAGTGACTGACACGCCCCCACGGGCCGCAGCTTGTCCCAGCAGCCCTCACAAGATGTCCCTCAGCAAGACCCGGATGGAAAGCCCAGAAAAGAGGCGCCTGGGTACCTTCGGCAGCGCAGGAAGCATCTACCCGGACAGAAAGGCCTATCCCGAGGGACATCCTCTCAGGCCAGTGACAGGGGCCACTCGCCACAGCAGCCTGGGAGACCACAAATCCCTGGAGGCCGAGGCTCTTGCTGAGGTATGCATGAGAATTCCACGTCTGTGTGGTGGTTTGCTGCCCTCAGCACCAGAACCCAAACATCAGTCTGGAGCTAAAAAGGCAGATGAGGAATATTTTATGTTGACATTGGAGAGAAATGATTGAGTTGTTAATTTTATCTGTTTTGTCTGATTTCTGCCAGGACATAGAGAAGACGATGTCCACGGCCCTTCACGAGCTGCGTGAGCTGGAGCGGCAGAACACCGTTAAACAGGCCCCCGACGTGGTTTTGGACACTCTCGAGCCCATGAAGAACCCCGTCAGTTCCGAGCCCGGCAGTCCGCTCCACACCATCATGATCCGGGACCCGGACGCGGCCATGCGCCGCAGCAACAGCTCCACCTCCGAGATGATGACCACCTTCAAACCGGCCCTTTCTGCCCGGGTGGCTGGTTCTCAGCTGCGGCCCCCTCCCATGAGACCGGTGCGTCCTCCGTCCGGCCAGCACCGATCCAGCAGCTCCAGCTCTTCGGGCGTCGGCAGCCCCGTGGTGACTCCGACTGACAAGATGTTCCCGAGTAACAGTACAGCCGGAGGTCCCAGCGTGAATACGTCCGGCGATGCTGGCGATAAGTCGGGCACCATGTAGCGAAGGCTCAAACTCTCCCCAGACGTCAGAGAATCGGGAGGAAGTGGCGGCTGATGTTGCGGAGGCAGACGCCGGCATTTCACCCCCATTCTCCGACTGACTGGATTCACGCGATCAGGAAGCTCTAGAAAGCGAGCCGGCAGCGTGTTTCCATGGCGACGGCGGCTGCAGAGCCCGGTAGGATAAAGCTCGGCCCTCTCCGAAATTTGATTGATGTGTAGAAAACGCGCACAAAGACGTTTCCGTTTTACCTCACTTGCAACCGGCGGCAGAGGAAGCATGTCGCAGCGGATTTCAGTTTCCTAGCCAGCACAACCCGGTCCGGTCCCTCCTGCCGACGGGTAGGAAACACCTCATCTGGACGGGCGTAAATTCAGGCCTATGCACCGTGACCGTCCACTGGGGTCACTGGCCAACATACTTGAGATAGCATTTTTTTCCCCTGTCTTTACAGTTATAAAGAGGATATTTAGCAACGAAGCATCTTGGGTGACAATGAATCTGCATGTTTGGTTTCGAAAAATACCAGAAATGTTCTCAACATTTCAAGTGTGACAGAGGTGGAATGATGACTTTTTGAAAAGAGCATCAAATTGCATTTTAGTTACAAGGTAAAAAGTATTATACTCCAGTCTGCCGGGAATTCTTGCATGGATATATTAAAAGTCATTCTGGCATGTTGATGGCTTATGACGTTTCAGTTCAGGTCCTCCCACATCACACACAGCTGAACTCTGGGCTGTTTCCTGACACTCTCTATAGAAGATGTACTGACAATGTAGAAAACCGGTGGTAAACCTGTACATAGTAATATAGTATAGGTGGGTAATTTCTGTGTGTTTATCTTGGATAGCCTAAAAAAAGAGGGGAGAAAAGCTCGTAGTGGGGATCTCCATCTTACGAAGATCTTCGTCGCTTCGGAAAGTGCAAATGTTATAACTGGCTGTGAAACAAGGGACTTTAAATCTTGTATTGGTCTGTTGTGTTGTAGACAGATGGCAAAACTGAGAAAATGTCTGTAATGTTTATCACCACCTCAGCGTTTTGCAAGCATTTGGCCAAAATATTAGCATATACTTCTCATTTTGTCATTATTTTATTCATTTTGGTGGTTTCATCTTTAAAATGTGACAGGCAGAGGAGCTTGAGGTGCTGTGGGGATAAATTACAGGTACCTCTTGTTCCCCAAAGAGTTCCCTGCATTTCTGCGCTGTAATGTCTCATTCCTATTCTGGGCAGTTAAACAATGGCTGTGGTAAAATTGCACAAATCAAATCAATAGTGAGGGGTTTTTTTTGTTTATATTTGTCTTAGGAAACTGGCCTCATCATTACAGGGAATGTGAAGCCACTTGTTGCAGTTGCTTAAATAAAAATGGTAAAACAAAAAAAAAAAAGCATGTGACTGGGCTTTTAGTAACTATTTCTGGATTCTGGTGCATTCCACAGTAAGACATGCTGTGACTTTGAAAAGGAAAAGTCTTTTTACAACCAGATCGGTTATTTATCAGTCATTGATTGATGTTCCGAATGCGACTGACTGGAAATTTCGCGCAGTACACGCGCGCCCTCTGCTGGCAGCCACCTACCATTGCTTCCCACCGTGCGTGATTGTGCGTGATCGTTAAACTCATCGTCCTATCGATTTGTGTGGCCTGGTCCACCTGCTGAAAACATATAAATATAACGAAACAGCATCATACTTTCTTGGGGGGAAAATGAAGAAAGCACATTTAAAAAAGTTAAAACAATCGTTATATTTAACTAGACTGTTGTTTTTGCTTTATTTATAAACAGTTGTTTAAGTGAAGCAGAACATGTTTGTGCCTTTGGAGCACGACTTCGATTTTTATTGGACTTTTATATTTACTTTTTTAAGCTTTGAATTGTTTGCTGTAGTTATTCTAAACCTTTTTGACCATTCGTTTCTGTTCCTTCATGTCATATAAGGACATTCCTGTCATCGATTAAACTGAATATATATGACTTTTATCTCTTTCTTTTTTTTTTGGTTATATCCTGTGTGAATTGCCTGTGCTGTGGTTGAGCCGTGAATTATTCGCTCCCCCCTTTTTCCTTCCCTCTCGGAGCCCAGTGTGATGCTCCTAAATGGACGTTTTCTTTTCTCGAATGTGCGATAAAGTTCTGTCTCGACTGACCTTTAGAGCCCAAAACATGCGTGACGGCCATGTTCTGGACCTCTGGGGTGTCACTTCCTGTATCGGTTGTCCGATGAGGCTGTTTGTGTGTCTGACTGGTTGAACCCATGTGATGTAATGTGCCCAACTCCACTGATTGGATGTCCAAACTTCCTGCATCCAAATAAAACCATCAATGTTCTGTGAGCTGAAGCAGTGAGTGAGTTTTTTTTTTAAACAGTGTAAAAAAAAAACCAACCCTCTAAATAGTCATGTTATATTAAGCTGTAACTGAGATTTTATTCATGTTTAACGTGTAGAATTTGGCAAACTTTCTCCATGTGACACATTCTGGTTTGCGGTGTTCGGTCGCAGGACAGAATTTAGCCTAAAGAAGTTCCTCGGCTGTTCTCCAGAAGAACCACAGAGACCAGCAGCAGCCACAAAAGCTTCCTGCCAGCTCTGATGTTTCCCGTGTTGATGGCTTCACTCTGTACAGGAAGTCCCTCAAACGCTGACATCCTGTTTGTGTTCCTCCTGATGTCCATTCTGCGTGCCTGCGGTTGGAGTCGCTGCAGCGCGGCGCTCGAGAAATTGAAGCGACTCAGCTGAACTCGATAACATTGATCTCGGCGTGAAACGGTGCTCCTGCTGTCAGCACAGTGCAAAGGAAACATCACATGTGTGCAGTGTGAGCTGCATGGCCATGATAACAACCCTCTAACATACTCAAATTATCTCCTTGAACTCTACGAATGTAAATTACAACCGCATGTGGCCTGTTTGTAGTTACTTGAGTGGCCACAGGATGGAGGGACCTCAGCAAACAGTGTTTGACTTGTGTAGTTGCCACATAGATTTCTTAAGCAATTGTGTGCTGTCATAAGGGCCAATAAAGGGAGGCTGAGATGATTAAATCTCCATCTGAAATTAGATTTCTGCCCTGTTGATTGGAGAACATTACACCAGAAGAATGAACAATTAGCTTGACAGGGCCAATTCAAAGATGCAACTATGTTATTTATATGTATTTATCCGTTGCTTTTCCCTCACAACAGAGAGTAAATGTAATACAGCAAGTAAATAACATTGACAAACTCTGGCTTCAGAGGACGCTTAAAAAGACGCCGCAGAATTAAGCTCAAGACCGCCCCCTTGTGGTCAGAACTATAGTGGGGTCTTAAACCCAATCCTGCAACGACAAATCCAGCCGGGTTTTCTGTCCCATCATGTAGAGCCCCGCTTTCACCTGGGACCAGATACCAGGTGGTCGTCTTTGTTTTTGAAGATGCACTTTTCAACCTGATTTAAAAAAACTATCCTTATTGTTATTTTCTTTTTCTATGGTCTTTCGGAATGCGCCCCGACTCTTCACTGTTTGACACTTGGATTCCAGCCCAGGCTTATCTATCTTGAGTTTTCATGGTGTTTCTTCAGGAGTTCCCTTTCCTCCCAGTCTAAAAACAACCATATTAGACTGATTGGAGTCTTCCATAATAACCGTAGCTGCTATGCACTGCTATGTGTTCTGGAGGACTAAACAATGACCAGATAAAACAAACAGGGAAAAAAAAATCCCTGATACTGGCAGGTAGAATAAAACAAATCTAAAGTTTCTTTCTTTGGCAAGAATCTGATTTATGCCTTTAGAATGAGGGTTGCTTCATCACAGAAAAAGACGTTCCAGCTGGTTTGAAATACACCCTGCTGGCCATAATTTGACTCAAAGTGCTGCAAAATGTGGACGGCTTCTTGCATGAACCTTTCACCCGATGCTCTCAGCCGGGCTTCATCAAAGTAATTAATGCTGAAGCATTTACCCTCTTGAGTTAAAGCCCCTGGAGAGCACACGGGAGAGCTGTGGATCATTCAATTTCCTGATCAGAATAACAATGATGGTTAATGTGTTTCATGCAGTTGCATACTATTTTATTTTATAACCCTAAACCTCATCCTCAATGAGAAAGTAAACTTGCATGACAGCAACATATTTCATCATATGCCCCCTGTTGCTTATATGTTTACTCTTTTAAAAATTCCATATAGATTCCACATGCAAACAAAAAGAAAGTACATTTCTGAACTGTGTTTTTTTTTTAAATATATGAACTAAATATTTAGGCAGCAAGGCATCAAATCTTTCTTTACATAATATATGAATTAATTAAATCACTTTACGTTTGGCCATTTCAGGAGATTACAAACGTAATTTGCTACAGTGATTCCTTAAATACATTAGCTTTAGCACCAAAGGGCCGTTAATGTCTACGTATGTCTGTGATGTCGATGTCTTTTGTGATGTTGGTCCAGCACACGTCGTCCTCCTGAGAGGACAAGAGTCGCCTCTCCGAGCATAAACAGATGATTCGATTATCAGACTGTCAAGGTTACAGCGGATGACGGAATCCGGTGACATTTCCAAGGGCTAGATCTGATCTGCAAGCATAGCGGAGCAGGTCAGTGCATATAGAGCAGATAGAATGAGCCCAAAGCCTCGGGGCAGGCGCGGCTGCTGCCTGTTTTCATCACTCCTGCAGGTTTTTAAACAAATCGCAGCATAAAACATGACGAGTCGTGTAGAAAACCTCTGCAGATTGACAATAAACACATGCACGACGACAACAGCAGCACAGTTGCTGTTCACCATTTATGTTTTACTGTGGCATGTTGGGAGGCTCTTTGACAGTCAGGAGGGAAGTTGGAACTGTGGCTGTTGAAGAGCAGGATGCTGAGGCGAGATGGTGCACTTCCCCGCTAATGAGTCCGCATCGCTAGATGTTGATGAATACAAGTACCGGTAGTAGCTCAATCATCCTGAATATTCATGGCAAATAAATGATACATAATCAAACCAAAGACAGGTGCTGTTCAATAACATTAGTACGTATTCAGAAGAGGACGGCTTCAAACCGCAAGCTAGAAAAAGGGAACAGTGGCAATATCGTGTGAACTACAACAGTGTAGGCTAAATGACAGCTTTGTTGACCACCAGGTTGATAAAGCTGAAGCACAACAAACTTGTTTTTCATCCCTGTACACAACTCTGACCTTATTTCCTGCTTCTCTGCCCTCATTAAAACCCAGCACAGGTACGTTCCTGTGTGCTGGGCAACGCATGGCTTAATAACACAGCTCAGGGCCTCATTAGACTTCCTTCTACACGTGGAGAATGGATAACAATACAAGACTGTGCAGTCCTCCAGAATATATTTTTTCACCTTCTGAGGGAGGCTGAGATGATGGGATGAGCATTTGAAATCAATTTATCCCGATCCTATAGGAAATGTGGGCTTCTCGCCTTAAAAAACATAAAATTTGAGCAGAGATGACGTTGGACTCAATTCGATGACTAAAGTTTACTAGTTGTGCTTTCAATATTTCTATTGTAATATGACACAACTCAAAATACAAACTGACTTTTCCGCCATCGTTTAGGTAAATAATTACAAACAAGAGAGCGACCCCGGGGCCCAGACTAAAACAGACCAGGCCCCGGGGTCATTACATTATCCCTGGAAATGGAGACGCTCGCATTCACTCTGTTTATCATCTCCCTCATACCAGCGTGAAATCGCGGCTTGGATGAATTTACAGAAATTAAATATCACGCTCATTTTCCAGGCACATCAGAGAGTCTCAGGGGGAAACAGTTGGTCAAATTCCAGCTGGGATGATAAACTGCCGACAAGCTGACATGTGTTCTGAATGAGCATTTATTAGAAAGTTCTGATTGAATGTTCCCCTCTTTTTAAATGAGTGTGTGACGTATTTACTCCCCTGAAGAAACGAGCCATACTGACACTCTGCGAGCTCCTCTGACCGCTCGTCTGACACCATCAGTAATGAACTGTCTAAAAATATTTCCATGACGTCGTTCAAAGAGATGACAGCAGTTCCTGACACGCGGGCGACATTCTCAGTGACATTCGGCATGATAAATGCCAAACAAAAGCAGATTCATGCTTCCCTGCACTGGAAACCTTGTCACCAAATTATTTGGTATTCTATAGAGAGAATGTGCACAAAAGTCATTAATGCTTGACTAACGTTGTCAAATTATGTTCCTGCCCAAATGCTTCGGGGGCTTGTATCCTCCAAACCAGCAGGAAAATCTAATTACAGCTCATAATGCCTGTGGATATTTGCCTGATTGGATAATCACCTTCCAGCACACATGACAGAGTTCAGGGCGAATCCATTTGCATGAAAATGTCCCCTTGTCTGCTAGAGAGAACACGGGGATGTAAAGACCCGACCGCCTCCTTAAACATCACACGCATGCTTAGCACACACGTACAGTAAATGTCACGTTTACATTAGCAAGTGGACGCTTTGCTCATTGCCTTGGCTGGAAAATAGGTTGAATCAGCCTGCAAGCAGAGAAGGAAAAGAGCTGAAATCTTGGGTAAAACGTGCCAGTATGACAATAAAATATTTATCTTAGTGAAATAAGGCTGGTCGGCTGGAATTTTGTTGGCCACCAACAGACCAGTGATGTAAAGGTGAAAATAGCTCATTCACCACTGGGAGCTTGACACTAGCTGTTAGGATCACTGCGGCACATTAAAAGTGGGGAGTTTAAGAACTCACCCTCAACAGGGCGGCTTGAAAACAACCGTCAAACCCATATGAGGCTAACGCCAGTATATTCTCGTTCTTATACCCTTGTCAATGAGGCTTACTTGTTCTATCTAGGCTTCAGATAGCAGAGGTAAGGCTGTCGCTGCAAAGGCCCCGTGGGTACGTCTGTTATTATGGAATACCCATTTTCCACTATCGGATTTCGATATGTGGTCACATTTAACAGAGCTTAAGCTGCGTGGCTTTGACACGGGTAATGAGATGAACACAAACATCTGAGAAAGTCTGCTTCATGCCAAGATTTTCTGCAAATGTTGAGCCAGAAATGATTATTTGGATTTTGCGTGCTCATAGATCTGAATATAAACAGGCTCAGATGGTCCAAGATGGATTTTTTAGTGAATTGGAAATGGTGGATGGAGGCAAAGGGGGAAAAAATATTTATGCAGAGATGAGAGATGATAATGAATGATGAAGATGAAGGCATGGGCTGCAATGGAGAAGATAAAAGTTTATATTACGAGAGAAGAAGAGCAGACATGCAGCTTTTAGTAGACATAATAAGAAATACTTTAATAAACACTTTTGCAAAACACAGATATGTTTGGATCCGTTCTTCACTACTGCTAATAATAATCTAAAATATTGTGATGCACTTTTCCCCAAAAAAGGAGATATACAAGACATAAAAAATACATAAGATGCAGAAACAGCGACATACATTTAATTTCTTAATGAATAAAACATTGAAGAAAGAAAGGAGAAAGTGAATCGCTGTTGATAAATGGGCTAAACTTTAGCCTTTAGAGTCTAAAGGCTAAAAACGGTGATTTAAAAAACAGAACTGTTGTAACTGCTAAAACAAATGATTTGGAACAATAGCTTTCATTCATAAAGTAATGTTTGACGTGTAAAGCAACGCATGTCTGTTCGACAGAAAGCAGATGTTTAGTTGTATCAACAAGAAAAAACCAACTAATATAAATCTCAACTCGCTCTCAAAACCCTTTGATCCTTTATTTTGAAATTGCGTAACAGCGGAAGTCGCCGATGAAGCCGGAAGTTTCTCCCTGAGCGGGATTTTGGATTCAACATTAGAGATGTTTTAAAATTGTTTCTTTTCCACCCAGTTTTTGCTATTTACATTACAAACATGGCGTTTCAGATCGAGTTGGATCTACCGCCCCCCCTTGCATCTCTGAAAGTAGGTTATACATTTATACATATGCCTGTATATGTTTTGAAAATGTACCTTTATGCAAACACGGCGGCTGCTAGCATACATACACACACACATATTGTTGGGTTACAACAGGTTTACAAAGCGTTAGACAGCAAAATAAAAATTGTTTGACATGCAGCTAATAACGAGTTTAAGTAATAATTGAATAAAATGTTACCTTCTCAGTTTTAGATGTACCGTAAGGGTGTAATGTAGCAATCTGGGGCACGAAAAGAAGCACCGTTATTGTTTGTCTTAATTTATGAATGGCATATATAATTCTGTATTAGGGTAAATATGCACGGGCATATGTAGCTTTTATTATTTAGGGGTTTTATCAGCTCAGTTTTTTGTTTTCCTCTTGTCTTTTCCAGAATGTTGAAAATCTGCTTCGGTGCCCGATTTGCTTCGACTTTCTGAACATAACGATGATGACCAAATGTTCTCACAACTGTAAGTTGAGCTTAATTGAGGTAGTTATGTCAATCTTTGGGGAAGGAGAGCAGCTAATTTGAGATTTAGTAGGTCCGAATATTTGATGTTGGTCTGCGGCTGGAAAACCTGATTTAAAACTGCAGAATCTATCATTGACCTGCATCTAATTGTGTTTTAAAACATGCAAGAAATGACATAGCGAGATTATCTTGCTTTGGTATTATTTAGTAGTAGTTTTGTGCAGCTAATTTAATGCAGTTAATGTATATTTATATTGTTTCACTGTAACTAAATCATCTTTATTTTTGTACAGTTTGTTCTTTGTGCATTAGACAATTCTTTTCCTACAAGTTGCTGTGTCCAGTTTGCAATACAGTAAGTATGTACAGGTTGTTTTACTTTTAAAAGAATAGACATTAATAATTCAGAACTGCAAACAAAAGCATTCGTTAGCAAAAGAGATGAGCTTTGTCGTGCTTCTCTCTGTCTTTTCAGCAAGCAACCGACCAAGATCTTAGAAATAACCGCTTGTTGGATGACTTGGTGACTAGCTTTCAACTTGCAAGGTAATTTAAGTAAGCATATTCTTTTGCACAGCACTTTCAGTTGAGGCCGTTGACCTTTGCTATGTGTTTAAAATGAAGAGAGGCTTATGGGCAGGGGCTGAGCAATGACATGTGGGTGCTAGGGGCATCTCATGGACGCCACGGGACACCTGCCAGATGCAAACAGTGTTTAGCTCTCAGTTACAAAGTTGACCCTAATTTCTTTGGTTGGATTTGAGGATGGAACTGTGACCCACCACCCTTCTGGTGGACGGATGTACAGCATCTGTAATAAACACTTGCTATGTCCAATTTTGCAGTTTAACTTGAGCCAGTAAAAATACCACTAAAAATACATTTTTACTATAATTTCCACTGATCCACTTCCATTTTAAAGACTTTCTGTAAATCGTCGGTGTCGCCTGGAGTCATTCAAAGTTTGATCCACTTTTCTTGTTGCGTTGCTGCTTTAGGCCTGACCTTTTTCAATCATCAGATGTGTCTGGTGACATTTATCGCGGTGCCAGAAACCGCTCCTTTCTTTTGCTGGTACTGTTGCCACCTGCTTCCTCCCACTGGTGGCAGAAATGACTGAAGAGGATATTTGGGCTCTCACAGTGGCCTTTAAGGGTCTGTCTGTAAACTAACCTTTGTCATCGTCTGGGCATCAGTGGGCAGACAGTGACAGAAAACCGTTTTTCATTTCGTGTTTGGGATGACCAGCGTATTTGTCAGTGAGGATGCGTCACGCTTTCATCAATCACTTCAGTGTTATCAACACCGTGAAAGCTTTCCCGTCTGACCACAGATGTTCTGATTGCCATCACTATGAGGGGCTTGGCCCTCTGGTTTTTTAATTTCCTGTTGTCTCGTTGAGCATCTAAAACATGGAATTCCCTGACTTTGTCATGACATTTTACACTTTTTAGAATAGACTAACAAAAACTACTTGGTCAAATTCAGTTATCTGCCTTCTCTGACTGGAACAATAAATAACATTTATTTTTGGGCCTGTGTAAATGTCTCCCTTGGGGACGAGGACAAACAAAACATCGGCCCATATGGCTTCTATCTGCTTTACGGTTTGCAGATTGCTCCTTTAATTGTGCCTTTGGCCCATTTCTCAGGGTGAAACTGTGCGTAAAATACAGCGGTAGGTTGTTTCTGGCTAGGGCTGCAATTCACCGTCATTACACAGAAGTCCTGAACCTTTCGCTAATCATTAACTGTTTTCCCGTCCCATTTTTGTCTTATCGCAGTAACAGCAACGCTGTCATCTCCATCTGGAGTTCTTTCACGTTTTTTGGAGCTGGGGCAGCATTAGCCTGAATTATGTAAATATATTTTCTTAGGTACGCTCATGAATGACAGCTTCCTCCAGTCAAACACCAGTTCAGCCTCTTTTTTAGGGGATTTGTCCTGACTAGATAGGGGACGGCCCACACATAAGCGGACTGCGTCTGGGATTGGATATAATTTCCCACTTTTTGTAATTAGACACGAATCACATAAATCGATTGTTGTTTTTTGTTTTTAAAGCCCTTCAGATTAAACAATGTTCTGCAGCATGTTCAGAGAAAGGGACGCCTGTGGGGGGGGGGGGCATCAAGCATAAACAAGTTTAAATATAGAAAGGAGAACATAACACACCTCATTAATTCCATTTTACTGCCCGGCAGTTTGCTGTCCACATCTTAGCCCAAGACTGTAGCCACAGTGTCTAATCTTTTTTTTGGTTAAGCAGGAAAGAAGCTAACAGTTTGGGTGAATCTGAAATGGTTTTACTCACTGTGCTGCTTTTACTCTTTTTTTTTTTTTTCCCTTGGTTTTTTTTTTTTTAAATTTTACTTTAGAAGCTGTCATTTGATTTTACGCTCAGTCTGTAACCTACAAGATTTTCTGGTCTTTTCAGTTGGAACAAATTTTTCTGAGCAAGTACTTTTTCTTTTTCTCCTCCTGTAGGCAGCAACTGTTGAAAGTAACATTCGAATCCCCTCCGATTTCCCCAAAGAGCCCTGCTTCAGCCGTCAAATGCAGAACTCCCAGGCAGAAAGAGCAGGCGTGTAAGAGCTCGTTTCTGAGCAACTACTTCCAGAAGAAGCCAAAAACCTCTCCCAGTAAAGAACTCTGGGCGCCCAGCTCCATCTCTCTGCCTGCGGAGGAAACAGAAACTGGTGGCAGCCGCCGTTCCAATGAGGTCGACCTCCATTCATCATCCACGCCGCTGGTGGTGAAGGAAGAACCGATGGATGTGGAGGAGGAAAATCTCCAGCTTCTGAAATCAGTCAAGCAGGAGAGCACAGCCTGGCCCAGTCCCACTTCTGCTCTGGAGGCTGCTCATTCCTCATCACCACCGATTGACATAAAGCCCATAATCAAAGGTGACGCTTTGCTGTCACCTTCTGTGACTCACTGTGCTGCTTTCCGAGGAACCAGCTTGTTAAGCTCTGCTAGTACACATTTGCTAGTGACATGTCACCTTTCTCATCCTACCTCTCTGAAACATGTCTCTCTCTCACCTGAGCCGCAGCAAAGACATAAATCTGGTGCAGCAAGCTTTGAAGAGTCCGACACTGAAACAGGCTTTTATGTGTCTTTTGCAGTGGAGTGCCCTGTGTGCTCTGTGAGTGTGCCACAGCACTTTATTAACAAGCATCTGGACACGTGTCTCACGAGAGGGGAGAAGAAAGAGAGTTTGAGGAGGTAAAGCACCCACTCAATCCTTTTTACTCTTGTTTGCACAGAGGCACCGAGATCCTCGCGAAAGTGAGAACAGAAGAGAGCGATAATGTGTCAGCGACGGAAGCTGTTGGGACGGAACTCACTGCTCCCGCTCATCGTCAGTTTCTTCAGCATGGCGTTGAATTTCTCCCAGATTCTTGTATAGTTAGTGCTGTCAGACTGCCGTGATTTTTCTCTCTCATTTACTTAGCACAAATATAACCGACCCGTCATTGTCGATAAGGAAATGTTTTGCCAGTATAAGGTCTCATGTATTGCCCAATAGGCTGGTCTCATTAGAGGTGTGGGTCTTTATTAATCTTACAAAGGTTACTGCGGAGCCAAGAGGAGTCCACCTCTGTCAGGTAAAATGACTCTTTCCACATCTGCCGTAGTTCCCTTGGCAAGAGCAAGCGTCCGATGGCGAAGCTGGTGTACAACCTGCTGTCTATGTCGGAGCTGAAGAGGAGGCTGAAGGAGTGCCATCTCTCATCACAGGGCTCTCGAGATCAGCTGGTCAAAAGGCACCAGACTTTTGTGCACATATACAACGCCGAGTGTGATTCCCTGAATCCAAAATCAGGTAATCCACAGGCCTTGCTGCGTTCTAAACGTTTGGTCTATTTTAAAAACAGAGAATGTTTAAAGAGTAAGTGAAATCTGATATTTAAAGGTGTTATTTATCTGAGCTGCGATGACATCATAAACAGTGATGTACTCCTTGCTCTCTGGATTTCCTGCTCTCCTCACGCGTTCACTTTGCTGAACGCTGTTCACTTGCACGTAATGTTTCAGTCACTTTCCTGTAGCAAAGTCACCCGTGCCATGTGTGCATTGTGTATGTGCCACCTTTGCCTAACCTAGTGGTGTTTCCTCTCTCCCAACAGCTGAAGATATTGCCAAAGAGGTGGAGGCCAGCGAGAAGATCAGGCATCGGCTGCAGGGAAAAGTCCAACCTGTATGTGTGAAGCAGCATGGATTTTTTGTGTCTGGGCCTCCGAGTGTTGTTTTGATGAAAGGCAGTTCACCATTTTGGCAAATGGAGCCTGCAAACAGAGGAAGCGAAGGCAGTGACAGGAAGTCCAGTTAGTGTGTGTGGCACCGGGAAGAAAAGAGAGCTTTTGGTTAAAAGAAAAGGTGGAAGAATTATTGTAAGAGGAAAGCAGTGCTTGTTTGAGCTGCAGGATCCAGGATGTTTTCATATGTTGCCACTTTCATGCAAATCATGACTAGTTTTATTCATTTATTTGCCATTTACATTCAATTACAGGCCATGATGTTCTCCAAAAATCAGTCTGAGAGGGAGATTGATGAGCTGCATTCAAATTACAGTAAGTGACTATTTTCTGAGACGGCAGATGCTGCGCGTTGCCAAGGCGATCCCTGAAATCAATGCTAACAAGTCAGTGCATCTCAGTGCAACTTTCCATTGCATGAAACAGATTTAACCAGCTCCTGTTAAACCTTGTTTCTTTTTTTTTTTTCTTCTAATATTCTTCTCATGTTCTCCACTGTTTATCAAATGTTGGACAAATATTCCGTACTTGTCTTGGCCCAACACTTGTGTGTACAGGACCAGGGCAGGAAATAAAGACATCCCATTCAATCAGTTTCAGGGTCTCAGTTTCAGATTAGGCAGGAACAATCTAGAACGATCATTTTTATTCTCTTTCAACAGCCATTGCAAAAACAATTTCTTCCCGACAGCACAAGACAGAGACTAGAGTTCACAGTAGGATGTCTAAAGTATGAAATCCATTCATTTTATGGGAATGTTGTCTTCTGGTTGTCTTCCAAACAACCAGATTATTTCAGACAGATATATTCACTTTATATTTACATCAAATTTACATACCATTATATTAACTGTGCATAAACAGACATTTTTTTACTCCCTGTCGGTGGAAATCGAGTGAATAATGCAGCAGGTTTGTGAGTTTGAATGTAAGTTTCTGTTTGAGTGTCTAAAGGTTTTATTTCAGTGTGAGCTCAAAGCTAATAAGCTAAAGGGCCTTGCTGAAATGGGCTGAGGTCTGGATGTGGTCTGTGGTTTTATTGTGTCGTCGGGGGTCGAAAACAGCTGCTTGGATTATCTGAATTTGTTTGCATGAGATGAAAAGCTTCTTGGAAATGACACTGATGAACAAACTTAGCGGTGGCTGAAATATGGATGTGACTCACAGCAGGTGGGGGTCTATAAATAGCAGCGCCGCTGTGATAACCCCTTGATTTATCAGAGAAGGATGCGGATGACTCACTCTGCCATCTTCGGGAGTAGCGAGTGAGCAGACGGGAAGGTGAAAACGCTCCTGCGTACTGTCCAAATGTCCTTTGTGTTTATACGTTAGCGGGTGATCATTCAGGCCACATCGTCAAAGCCCACGACTGACGGCAGGGAAAAACCTGGCAAGCCTCCAAGGAAATATCCTCTCCGATGAATTTCTCTACTACCATCATTTAAAAAAAAAAAAAAAAGAAGCTGTGCTGTAATTATAAGGCCCTGATTAAATTACCTTATACCCTATAAACTAGCAGCTATTACACAGATAAATGATGTTCAGCGGTGTAAATTCATTTTATAGTGGCTCAGTTAGAAAAAGAAAGTAATCTGCAAATGATAAAACAGTAGATTTGGTCTGACTGAACATTTGATGGACTTTAAGGGGAATTGAGACGCACAAACTTCCCATTCTGATTGACAGATAAGGAAAAAAGGCTTTTCCCCGGCCAGTTAGTCAGCTCATATCTACTCAGAGATGCTTCTAACAGGCAGAGGAATCAAAGCTCTGCACTGGAATAGAAGCTCCTTGGGAACCTTTTTCACAGAGAAATTAATGTTCGGCTGATTGACACTTACCCCCCCCCCCCCCCCCCCCCCCCATCCCTCTTATCTTTAACAAAGTTTTCCTACAATATTGGAAGAGGTCGTCTGAGGTTTTCTTACCTTTTTTGGTGCGTGTTTGAATTTAATTTCACGCATTTCAGCCCATTTGGTGTGTGTAGCCAGCTGTGCGGCCCCCGCCATGAACAACTGCACGTTGCATTGTGCTAATCAATTTTGCATTGACTTCAGTGAAAGCTGCTGCTCACCTCTGATGCATCAGGACATTTAAATTTCGGACTCCCCCCCCCCCAACATGTGTGTCTGCCTGCAGGGAAGAAGAACAGCAGCGAATTCTCCCGCCTTATTGCCCAGGTCCGGGGTCGCAGAGAGACCAACAAGCCGGCTCGGAACACACGGGAAGATGCTGTGAAAGAAGAGAACTCGGCAGAGGCGCACGCTGCAGGTACGTTATAAGAATACCTCATATTTCATCTGACAGCTGTTACAGTTTTCCATTCCTGTGGCTCTCCAACCTGCTCCTTTAAATTCAACCATCTGTCCATCTCCCGCTTGAATCATACATTATATATGAAGGGAGGGGAAGAGCTGCGTCACGCAGCGGGTACAGCTGTCGTCCGATGTGTTTGTCTGCGAGAGACAGCACGTCAGACACTGACAGGATCTCTGTCAGAGGCCCAAGAACAGATGTCAGCGCAGTAGCAGCGTTGCCGCTCTAACACTGTTGCATTTACGCTGATTCCTTGGCAGAGACACCCGGGGTGGAGGGATCGTTATCCAGACTGTTTTAAGAAGTGAACCGTGTTAATACTGCAGAGTTTCACATCATGGCGGTACCCGGCACATAATCAGTCTCAGATGTGGCTGGACCAAAGAGAAAATAAATGATGTAAGGAGGGATTTCCTCCTGACGCACCGACCCTTCTGCTCCAGGCCTGGTTGGATCGGGACAGTAACGGGTCATTAGCTGTGCAAAAGCGATCCTGCGTATACCCGGAAAGCAAGTCATTCCAGTGTGTAACCGAGCAGGAATCAGAATATGACAGCCGACACAAAGGCAGCTCCTAAATCTGCCACTGTTCCGATGGATCCAGACTATCGGTGCTCATTTCTCAGATCAGGATTACAATCATCAGACAAACGGGACAATCGGTCATTTCCCTCTCCACCACTTAGCAATAATAGATTCCTCACAATCCTGCGTTGGAATGTTTGGAAGTTGGTATAATTTCCCACTTTTGATGTGCCCAGAAAGAGAATAAATGCTGTTGTTGTGTCTCGGTGCAGCTTTGGTCCCAGACTCCAGTTGGTCACACTGGGACAGGATCTACCCTCCAAAGTGTCGTCTGCTGTGGGGTAATCTCCCACACATACACCCAGAACAGACGGTTGAGCCTTCCAGGCCGATCGGCCCTTTGCACGGCTCGTCCAAGGACTTTTCCTTCAGATTAAGGGACGACTGGCTCCAGCCTCCCTCGACAGATCCGTCCGTTCAATAAAAATGGTTAAAGAGGCTTCTGCCGCTTTGCTTAGATGTTTGTTTGCCTCCGAGCCTCATTATTCGTCATTATCGATGAAGCTTAAATTGTTTTCCAGACTCTGTTTACATGCGTACACTGTGCTAATTAGAAGTGAGACGTGGTGAGAAACAGAACTGTGGTGGTTAAAAATTGGGATTGATGGATGAAATGGCGCCGTTCCTTTTCCATCCATCCAGGGAGATGATGTGTTTGTGCCTGCCTGCAGGGATAAGTCACACCATCCTGGCAGTAATGCTGTTAGCATCTGTAGCTGGTGGACTGGACGGTCGTGCTGTGATGATGGGATACTGTTTCCATGGTACCAGCAGAGTCCTGTAAAGACTGACCACAGTACGCCTTGTCCTTGCATTAGGGACAACCTTTCAACATACAGGGGTGTTCATGTGAGCAGGTTCATTCAGAAACGAAAAATGGGACAAAAAGCTAACGAGGCTTGAATTTAGATCCCCCCCCCCCCAACACACACACAAAATCTTTCACTTTTTGACTGTTTTCTCCTCGCGGTGACCAACATCACCATCTTCATTAGGGCTCGGCCAGTTTTGATTGACATGTCTCGTCTCCAGATAAAGTTGAGCCGACCCAATGCCGCTTACCCATTAAGGTGGAAGACAGAGGAAGTGACGAGGATCCATCTGCTACAAGTAATGAATGGCCCCCCAGTCCCACCAGCAGCGACGTATCCATCAGCAGGTGAGTCCTCTGGAGGAACAACTTTGGTGCCGATGGTCGTAGAGACGGAGCAGCAGCTGTAGCCGCCGTCTGGGGCGTTGCTAATTCCCCCTTTAGGAACAATAAAGTTTTACCTGTAATCATTCAGAATTATCTGTTGATTGAGCCTTCATATATGAATCGGAGCATTTGGTTCTGGTTCAGTTCTGCTGGTTTGTTTAGAAACACGCCATTGCTGCTGGATGCAAACCTGTAAGCCCGGTTCTGCTGGTTCTACCCACAATCTGACCCTAAAAACGCGATGAAAGCCTTAAAAATGTGTATCATTTGAGCTGATCACGAATGAAAAGCTGCGACATAATGAGATCATGGTGTGATCAAAGCATCACTCATGAATCAGGTCTCATACGAGGTCGCTACGCCTCCAGCTACCAAACCGCACATAAACATTGACGTCTTAATGGACTGTAGACCTCACCCAAGCCTCCTACAGGCGTCCTCTCATGGCCGTAACGCTTGCTGCATATTCATCAGTTTTCCAAGCGCTCGTACGCGTTGATGCTCGGATTCAGACGCGATCCCGTCACATGTGAACCTGCTGTTCTGCTGCGGACGACGTCTCACTCTTTCTCTCCGTTGCAGTTCCCTTTCAGACATCTTTGGTCCGGAGCCTGCTGCAAACCTTGAGTAAGTGTTTCTCCTTTCATTGCTGCCGTCGGGGAAAAGCGATGTTGTTTTGTGGGGTTTTAATTTGCAGCCTGTTCTCTATCTTCGCCCACGTTTGGAAGCAGGTGTTCGCCGCAGATTACAATGAGAAAACCTTCATAAACGTGCGCAGAGCCTGATTTGCATTTAGGTTCTCGCCCTCTTCTGTACATCACGAAAGTTTTCGGAGGCACTCCTGTCAGTCTCAGGCGGTGGAATTCTAATAAGCTCCACTAGGATTTAAAACCAAAGAACTCTGGTGTCTTTGTGTACGCCAGCTTGTCATTGCTTTTATTTTGAAAGGTCCTAGTAAATGTGATGGTGACTCACTGATAAGGATTCTACAGCCTGTTAATCCGCCTCTCCCTGTTCTGGTCCCCGACTGGGTAATGGTGCGGTTTCAGGCAGAAGCCTTACTGACCTCTGAAATGATGAGGGGGCTGGCGCGCCACGTGGGCCCCTCGGTGCTCCGCTTCCTGCTGTTCTGGGTGAGGACGTGACTCCATACCACCTATGTGATGAGGGCCGCGATAAGGTCAAATACAGTCGAAGAAACGCACCATCTGACTTGTAAAATCCTTCCCGTCCTAAATTAGACTCAAGTTCACGTCATAATCTGTTTCCCTGCTTTGATCCCGGTCAGATGGAGCTCATTGAGCAGGGTTGTGGGTCCTCTCAGCTCATTCCAGGCTCCCCTGTGATGCTTTTCCTCTCCTGTTCTTGGGAAATGCGGACGCCTCACTCATCAAGTTACTGGTGTCAACAGTTTGTTTAAAAAACCAGTGGACGCTCTCTCTTACATCGATGTCCCTCAGCCCTCGCAGTCTGTTTGTAGACGTTAACACTCCTGAGGATCGTATCGCCACAATCTATATTGCCGTACGTCAGTGATAAATACAAAGTCCAGCGATAGTGGAGCTCCCATTACGTCTGTGAACAGTGGCCCCTTCACAGAACCTTTTAACATCTCGTGTTTGCTCCTTCATCATCTGCATCACGTGATGGGACAGTTTACATCCCTCTGTCCATCAGAGACAGCGCGCAGACAACTGAATTAAGCTAGAAGTTTCAGTTGGAGGCGACGTGCCGAAGCTTCCATTTGGGATCATGAATTATGCAGTGAATTCCATAGATCCGCTCCAAGGACATTAAGAAAGCCGTGCGTGCTGCCATGTCCCAGACAGCAGAAACAAATGCAAATAAACAGCGTTTAACTTTGAGCTCACTTGTTCAGCCTCGACATGTCTGACCTTGAGCCAAAGACAATAAATTCTGAATCTCTGGGGTTTGTCCAGACTCAGGAAATGACATTGAACGGCACTGAAACGGAGAATTAGGGTCGTAAAATCAGTAAATTCTAAACCTTATCAGTATTTTCATCAGATGTGCTGTGAAAGGATGAAGTGCTCGGTTTATTTTAGGAACAGCTGAACGTCCATCAGAGCTTTGACTGTCGAACTGGGGCCGTGCGGTTCCAACAACTGAAAGGCAGATTCCTGATGAAAATAAACGTTCCGGTTGTCCGCGGACATCATCTCCCCTCCAAATAATCAGCAAAAATCAACAGCCCTCCACCTTTGTGAGGACACGTTTATGGCCGGTCCCTGTAAATGTGTCCACGTAGAAGACTGTTGTCTTCCTTCTAAACCCAGAAGCCCAGCGGGCTGTTTCTGGACCCGTCCCAGATGAAGACCCTGGACCCTCTCCCCGTGGTGACTGATTAACTGTCCTTGACCAGTTCACGCCACCGGTCGGCCTGTAGTTCAGCTCTTGAGCGGCGCCGCAGGGTCCATCAGGTGTCAGAACCAAGAAACACCGATGTGTCCATAAACCACCAGGGGAATCAGCTGGTTTTAAATCACTAGACTCTCATCAAAATGTAATATCTTATAGTTTATTTTCAGCCACTTTGATGTGAAAGGAGCCAGCACATCAATATTTAATAATCCTGTAATTTAAAGATCTGCTTCTGGAAATCAATTTTCTCTGACTGCCGCAGCTCCATATTTTCCGTTTCACCTCCTCTTTCCAAAATTCATCGCAATGAGCTGTCAGCATGTCAGAAGGTATAAGTTGTTAGTTTGAAGTGGGATTTATTTAAATGAAGAGGTGCGTTGCCTCAGCACCACGGCGTGGGCTAACGCATGATTAGACGAGATGAAGTCGATGGGAGACGAACACGCCTTCAATGGCCTGATTAAACAATTATAATAGCAGAACTTTTCTGTTGACCTGAAGCGGAGCTGCGTCTGAGTCACAGGCTGGGAAAACTGGCAACATCGTTTTTTGTGTTATCACACCAAATATTTCCCAGAGACTGTTGTAGCTACTGTAGCATGAGATTAATTAATCCAGTGTGAGTGCCTGATGTCAAACTGCTCGTTTATCACCATCTATCTAAACTATGCGTGAGCTTTTTGTCCCATTCTTTTAGATTTCCCCATTTCAACAACAATAACAGAGATGCAAACATATGGAGTATTGCTAATTAGCTTAGCACAGGTACTAGTAGTGACCCGGAACCATTAGCCTTCCCTCAGGTTGGATCAAATAAACTTTATGAAAACAGGAAATGGTCGTCATGGTTACTCCAGAATTGGAAACATTCCAGTATGTACTAAGCGGTTCCAAATCCTAAAATTCAAGAACGGTCTGGCCAAAGTCCTGCCTAATATGGTAAAACATAAAGACAAATAAAACATAAATGTTCCGGTGACTGTCGCCATCAACAAGCCTGCTCTTTTATTTTACTGCCAGTCTTTGTACTAGGCTAATTAGCAGCACGGTCACCATAGCGATAAGGGCCCAGCTTTTAATCGGTCTCGCTAAGTGGATTTCCATCTTCTCTTCATGTGTATGCGGGGGCTTCTCTCGTTTCCTCCCGCAGCCCATAACCACAGCCCCAGATTAAATTATATTAAACCTCGGTGTGGGTGTGACCGGTGATGTCCAGTGATGCGCTGGCGATGACTGTTGACACCCGTCCTGACTCTGTTGGCACCCACACGGTCGACAGAAGTTGTTCTTTCATGCCTGCGGTTGTTCTGTGCTGTAGTCATGATGTAACCTGCAGGTCAGAGCCGCTGTTTTCACTCCCTGCTCCTCTCAAGTCTGATAAAAGCACCACAGCGGTTCCCTGGTGCGCGAGGAATAGTTTTTTGAAATGTTTTTTTCTTTAACTCGCCTCTTTAAGGTTGCCTTGGTGTCACGGTTAAACACGTGTCCTCAGAATGACATCCATATGTGCTGTTTTATTAGTCCGGCACTTCAGGTCTCACATTAGGAAAACCAATAAACACGTCTGAAATGATGTCATGCAGAGAGACGACGAGGACCGCCGTCCACAAACGAAGATCACGCTCCAGAAAAGAGGACGCGGACGCGTCGCCCGTCCCTGGGAAACGACGCCGTAAAACGTAACGGCCAGAGATCCCCGATTCCAGCACCCTTGAAGCGCTTTTCAGTGTTAGCCAAGATTTCCTTTGACTTTAAAAGCAGGCTCACTCCTGTATTAATAAACGCAGCAATTATCTTTTCTCCCTGATTAACTGTAGTTTTCAGCCTGTTTTTACAGGTTTTTATATGTCTGTTACCTTTGTAACTGAATGCATTTTTGTACTATTTTCAGTTTTATTTTCAGTATTACTGAAATAAATATCCCACATTCACAGCATTTGGTTGTGCCGTTTCATTGTGTGCACATGTTTGTGTAATTGTTCCAAACGCCACAGCTCGACCTCAGGCAGCCCCGTCAGGCTGGTGTTTCCAGATGTTGCTGTTCAAGCTCTCTTAAAAAAGACAGCGTAGAGGATCATAGACGGAGGCTCGTCAAGCTCCCTTCGAAATCAGGCGACGTCCAGCGGCGCCATCAGCTCAGGACAGGAAGAGACCGGAGACCCTGGAGGAACCCTCTCCTGTCTGCAGCAGGTTGGCCACGGGAGAGTTGCAGCCGCACGGCGTCGCAAACATCTGTATTTGAATACGTTTCTTTAGTAATTGAATCCGAAGCGGGTGCCGATCACCGCCCAGGCTGATGATGGAAACTGGAGATTTGGACCGGCGCGTCTGGAGTCAGCAAAAAGATGCTCGGCAATTGTTTCTCCTCAGACGGAGCTGCTATCACCCCTCCGGCTGTTTCTCCCTGGTGTCATTAGCACGTCTGTATCTTCAGCCGCACGAGAGGCCCGAACGAGACCTGACTGGGCCCTCGACGGGTGAAGTGCTGAAGAGTAAACTGGCTCTAATGACAGCTCAGGGTGAGGGTTAAAGTCATTTCTGGACTCTCCTTTAATCCAAGGCTGTCTCACCGGTGGTGATTAAGGGCTCCTCGTCCTTTCAGCACCAAGTGTAACAGTGTTACTAAATCTTAAGTTCGGCTCTGAGGGCTGCTGCTCTTCAGCCTCACATCTCCAGGTTTTCCAGGCTTTCTTATCGACGCAGGAGCTGCACGTCGGACGTGTGGCCTTGCGTTCTGCTGCAGGGAATCTTCTGCTTCCACATTCATAGCAGACGCAGTCCCGAAAATGAGCTCTGGAAACTGGATCCAGTTGATTTCTCAGGCGACCCTGCCTGTCAGAGAGGATCGACTGGGACTTTCCTGTGAGACAACGTACGTCCTTTTATTTATTGGCCCGACTCTCAAGAGCTTAATCTAATCAATCACCCGCAGGTAATCACACTGGAAAGTGAGATGAGCAAAGGGAGCTGGGAGTGTCGGAGCTCCAGAACTTCTCCGTTTGATTCACCAATGTTTCCACTCGGGGTGAAACTGCGACCAACCACTTTATCCTGTTACATTCATCAGGACACCTTTGGGATTGAAGATCATAGAATTATGACATTAATTAATAATAATGATATTCTGTTCTGAGAACAATGTAACACACACACACACACACGTTCTAAACCAATAACTCCTTTTAGCAATTTTCTGCCGCCAGTTTGAAATGAAACTCTCGCCGGCGGCAGCAGGTTTGTGATGCCAGAGCAGATGGAAATGAAGTTAATGGAGTCGCAAAAAGCGCCGTATGTGGTGTAATTGCGACGGCTGCATGTTTGGGTGATCGAACATCTGCTGACAGCTGTCAGGGGCTCCTCCCAGAGCTGCAGGAACCTCAAGCGGACGCACGTAGGGCAACTGAAGCGACTGGCAGGAGGCAGGAGGGCAGTTTGATGTCGGGGGGAGCAAACGGTGGTTAAAGAGGTCAGCGGTGATGGAGGGCAGCTGAGTGAGGGGGGGGGGGGGGGACAATAGAAATCTCTGTTTACATAAACGCATCACGCAGCAGGTCGTAAAACCCGCACTGTTTGTGTCAGGACTGCACCCAGATCAGTTTTCCCTCGGACTGGCCTCCAGTGGAAGAGCTCCCTTTACTGGAAGCGTGCACGCAAACATCTGGTGTCATAAGCAAACACACCATCCGCGTCTGCGGATCAGGGGCGACTCTGCAGCGCTTGGTGGTTTGAAAGTGTTTTGCTGAAAACTTTTTTTTTCCCCATTTTGGAACCAGGAGCAGGGCCCCCCAGACTGGCCCCCCCCCCCCTCCCCTGTATCTGCTGGTTTTAATGGCGAGAGCCGTCAAGCTGACTGGAGGTTAATTAGAGGTGAAGCCAATTTCCTTAAACCATGTTTCAATTCCAGAAATATTCCCTCAGTGCGTAGTTTAATGTTGGAAGCTCCTTTTATTGGGTTTCAGCTGCCGTCGCGCTCAGAAAGGCAAAATCCTGCTTTTGAAATCAGGATTGCAGAAATCAAACAGTTAAATTGAACTTTAACCGGTCGGGATTCAACTGGAAATGAGCGGCGCGGAGACGGGAGCTCTGCTTTATTGTGTTTGGACATATCGACTGTTAATAATCTGCAGTTCCGTCACGTTCCAGACGTGGACCACCAGCGAGCTCTCGGACAATAAGTCTGGTTCCGAGCCGATCAGGGAGCCGTCACCGGATGTGGAACAACAAAGAAATCAATGGAAAGGTAACCAAAAAAAAAATGCTCTCAGCCCCCCAGGACACATGGATGACAGTTGGAATTCCCGTCTAACGATGACCTGTTGATGTCTGTCAGTGACCTGGTGGAGCAGCAGGCTGCAATTTTCTTTTCCAGTTTTGGATCCAGACAAAACCAATATTTGAATCAACATAACATAAATGTTGACAACGCTGCTCTGGCATGTAAATCAAGAGGATTTTTTTACCTCCTGTTGGTCTGTAAATCCGGAATAACCAGCCAAACCCTCACAATTCTAAATATCTGTCTGTCCCTAGAGCTCACCCTGTCTTTCCAAAGTAGACTTAAGTCTTTTCTCCTGAGTTAAAAGCTTGTAATTATTCTGCAGCTCAATCTTGTGGCTCTAGCTTTCGCCTGCTGAGTATTTTCCCATGATGCAGCCACTTGTGCTCATATTTATGTTCCACCATTATCGCCCGACCCGCCAGCCTCTGTATTTATCACCATCGCTACATTAAAGTGTAGCTACTGCGCTGCTACTTTTCCCTTCATCCCCAGATGATTTAGTCGTTCCCTTAAGTCTCCTGTTTTATAAAAATGCGCAGATCAATCTTAATATGTTGAATCAGAGCATCTGTGGTGTTCAGGGACATTTAGGAGAAACAGAAGCAGAATGTGGCTGATTAATATTTATTAACATGCCTGACATGTCAGGTGGTTGATGACTGTTTACAGCCACCAGTCAGATCCACAGATCTAGAAGCATGTTGAATAAAGGCTGAATCCACTCTAATAATGAATTGATCAGCGGCCTCGTTAATTATTGATCATTTACTGTACAGTAAAGTCAGCGCCTTGTGTTCAATGATCACAGTCTCTTCTCACCTACAGAGAAAACATGCACAGATTAAATAAAGAATAATCCAAAGCAACCCGCAGGTGTGATGGCTCGGAGCTCACGTGATCTTCTGATCGCTGAGAGCGTAAAGGTGATTCACAGTTCAAACAATCACTGGACCAAATCTCCTCAAGACAAAGCTGCTGGATGAAAAACCCCAGGAACAGGAAGAAGTACCCAGAGTGTTTACAGTGTGTGTGTGGAGAGGGGGGGGGGATCTCTCGTCAGAACCTTTTCATCTCTTGGACTTGAAGAACAAGGTCAGTCAGAGTAGTCTTGTTTCCCCCTGGAAACCTGCAACCATCTGTTTTCTTCAGCCTTATTTTTATCAGCTCCTCTCACTGCAGCTTCAGTGAGTGAACCAGATAACTGAGCGGCGATGCTGCTGTCTCTATCTGAGAGGAGGGTGTTGGAATAATTAACAGCTCCGATGAATCTTCCATAAGCAGAGGGCTCGTGTTTGATCGCTCAGGTCTGGGCCACGCTGATCCAATCATTCTGCTGGTTCCTGATGGATCCGAGCGAGCCGATGCTGCCGCCTCATTAGCCGCCGCAGCGGCTGCAGATCCAGTGTTTGATAGCGAAAATAGAGACGTTTCAGGCCTTCTCCTTCTCCCTGGTTTAGCACAGAAGACGTGCACGACTGTGATCACCTTCTTTTTCATATAACACATGTGGTGAAAGCATAAATTGGGACTTGAGGGCAGTTTTGAAAATAATTTGGTTTATTTCTTGGAGGTGAATATATTTTCTGTGCACATCCTTCGGAGCAGACGGAAGACCTCAAGTGTCCACTAAAAATAGCAACATTTGTCTTCCAATCCCATCGACTCGCCATTTGGTTGCCGATGGTGCTTCTGAGGGGCTTGATGTTTATCACTAGAGCTCCCTGCAGAGCATGTCACATCATTACAAATCACATCAGAGGCCGGAACATCAGCCCGGACCGGCTCCTAGCAATTCCCAGCCTCATGTGCACCTCTCAGTGACTGAGGCTTCAAAAGACTCTGAAATTGGAAGATTTAATTTTCTCCGCGATCCTTCCTGCCCCAGACGTAATCTGGCGTGAGTGCAGCAGTCTCTCGCTCGCACACCTCCGGCAGCTCTTTGTCGGCCGCCCGCCCTCTCCCCTTTCCCATTTTCAACGGGGCGGTTTCGCTCTTTCGCAGGCTATCTCGGGCCACCCTCCGGTTTCACGTGGAGGTTGAGCAGAAATGGGGGTTAAATCTAAACAAATATTGAGACAGCCAGCAGGAAATTGAAAACACTGGACCGATCGTGGATGCCCTCTGGTGCTGAACCCTTCCTGAATTTCAGGCTGTAATTCTGGCCTAAAGTTCTCATAATATTGCACAAATTCTCTCCCGTTCACACCGCTGATATTCATCAGGGGCATCCTCATGCAGCCATGAGGGAATAACAACAGGAATGTCAAACACTGTACAAATTGAGCCGAATCCTTCAAATGTTTTCATTACTTATCGTATCGCACAACAGTAACCTCGCTGTCTCCGTCTTGATTGGGAGAGAGACACGATGCTACTATGATAATAGTAATACTATTAGAGGTTGTAAGAGAGGGGGGTATTTTACTACTGGGGGGGTGTATTTTCACAAGAGCCACGTCAACAGAGTCAAGCAAAGTGCTAACACACGGGAGGCTAGCTCAAGCTAGCTAATGGACACAATGTGGCTGGTTTTTTTAGGTGTTGCCAAGTTGGCGAGTAAACAAAGGCCCACAGCGTTCATCTTATCGTGTAAAGAAATGAAGTGCTTAGTAAATTCCGATGTTCTGTGGTTTATTGGTATTTGTGTTACAGCTGAAGTGCAAGTGCAGTCCCTCAGACAGACGTCTTACATTCTCCTCGCTGCAGCGCAGTTAGTCTCTTTATATGTTCTAATAAGAGAAGAGATCAGCTTTAAGTCAGCCGTGCATTGGTGGGCCCCACCAAAGTTCCAGGTAAAACCCAGGCAGATTTCCTGTTTTATGTGGCGTTGAGCGATTTTACATCAATGATCAGACATCTGTTTCTGGCCTACATTTGCTTTTCTCTCCTTATGTCTCTGGAATGGTAACGAACAGCCAAAGTTGTTATTTTTCACAGAATCTATGTACACGAATGACCTTTTTACATGGTCTCAGCCACATTGTGGTAATAAAAAAAGCTGCTTTGTGTTGCTGACTGGTCTTGGAACAGAGTCCTTTCCCCCTTTACATCCCCCACAGATCTTGTTGTCCCACTCCTCCATAAATAAACCCCTAACACGTCGTTTACATCATGTCTACATCAACTTGAACCTGCCAGTGCTGGTTTATGGAGAACACACTTTGCTTTATGCCCAGCAACAACGATCTGCTTCTTTTTGCCTCTTTTTACAGCAGTTTGACTTTCAAACCCCCAAAGCGACCAGTGGTCCGATCTTCCATTAACAATTGTGATGGCTGTATCAGAAGTGACACCACGTGTGCGACGGGAGTTGGAAGTTGGAAAAGTCACTTTCCTCCCGTATTGTGTTGCAGCCCGCTGTGATAAAGGTCACAGAGATATTTCCTGACGGGGGCCTGCGGTGAGATGCCGCGTCCACCGCTGCGTCTTTCCAGACGCCAGGACTTTATTTTTGCTTTTCTCTCATGTGCCAATGTGCCACAATCAATCTGACTTGTTTCTGTTGCTCTTGTGTGTGTGTGTGTGTGTGTGTGGGGGGGGGGGGGTTCATTTGTGAAACAATAACACTGCACGAACGCTTGTGAGGTGTTTTTCCAGCGTGTATGACTGAGTCTAACTGGATCAGTGCTGTGTTCTGACACTTCAAATGGGAACATTTCCTTAACTCATCTGCTGCCATCTCCATGATCCCCCCCCCCCAACAAAAGAAAAATGAATACGGCAGCGTGGCAGGAGAAAGAACATCAGCTCCGGGTTGGGAGGTTCAGAACATTGCGCCTTTAATGCGCCCTAAATGAGACGGTTCCTTGGAGACAGCACAGCACCCTGACGCGGCTGTGATCACTCGGTGAAAAACAGCTGCACGATTCCACGAGTGAGGACATCGCGGATGTCCTCTTATTTGTCCCCCGTGTGATTCTGATGCGTTTCATCACTGCGAAGGTCAAAGAAGGACGAGCACCAACACTGCACATACATTTATTCACTTCCATTGGTGAAGTCCTGGAGGCTCACGTGGAAAATGAAGATTTCCTCCTCTTCAAATACAGCGAATTCTGTCCCTCTCTGCTCCGACTGGATTTAAATGCTCAATGATCTCATGGCCTGATTGATAAACCTGAATGAGAAGGTTCAGGCCACTGCATGAATATTTACTTATTTGAATCCAGCTGGTGGAGGCAACGTCTCCGAGCCACAGAGGAGAAGAAACAGTTCCCACAGTCCTGTAACCTGATTTACTGGAAATGCAGGCTGACCTGTTCAGCCATCACCTCCCAGTAACAGAGGAGAGAGAGGAGGGGAGGGGAGGTGGAGAGGAGAGGAGAGGAGAGGAGAGGAGAGGAGAGGAGAGCGAGGAGAGAGGAGAGGGAGAGGAGAGGAGGGAGCAGGATAGAGGAGAGGAGATGGAGAGGAGTGAGGAGAGGAGAGGATGAGGGAGAGGAGGGGAGGGAGGGGAGAGGGAGAGGAGGGGAGGGAGGGAGAGGCGAGGGAGAGAGAGGAGAGGAAGGAGAGGAGAGGGCAGGAGGAAGAGGATGAGGAGTGGATGAGGCCGACAGGGTCCACGTTTGTTTGGAGAAGATCAGAGAAGATAAAAATCTGATTAAAACTTACTGGCTGATTCACAAGTAAAGCAAAGCAAACGTTATAGGATCACTGGCCCAGATTACCGCCACCACACAGGATCACTGGTTAAGATGACCACCATCAGACCGGATCACTGGTCCAGCTGACCACCATCAGACCGGATCACTGGTCCAGCTGGCCACCATCAGACCGGATCACTGGTCCAGCTGACCACCATCAGACCGGATCACTGGTCCAGCTGACCACCGTCCTCGGTCAGAACCGAACCTGCCTGAGAAGCATCTGGATTCCGATGGCAGAGAAATATTCAGCATCATTTTTGCTGCTTTTGCCGCCATTTAACCCAACATCATCAGTTTGTGGAACCTTTTTTTCTTTCTTTTTAAAAATTGTACTTTTAATAAAATGCCAAAATAGAGAGAATCCTGTTATTTTCTGCAGCTCCGATGGAGGAATATTTCCATATATCAGCTATCGCCATAATATTCATACCATGTTCCTTCAGTAAGAAGGATCTTCAGAAAAGATCATATAGAATAGTAAAAATATATGGATGGAAGCTACAGGAACGGACTGAGCCAATTAAGCAAACCTGGGAGAAAAGGTTTGGCCCTGATGATGTGATCAACAAAGTCCCAAAATAAAGCACATATATGTGTTTGTTTGTTTTAAAAAAACATATTTATTTCACTTTCAACTTTGTTGGAATTCCTGCAGGTTTTCATGCCACAAGTTTGGCGAAAACAGTGGAGCTATGTAGGTCAGAGTGAAGGAAGTCCAGACAAACAAGCACGGAATTTAGTCATGAAAACAGGAAAGTGCTGGAAACCCATGGCAACCATCGCCATCCAGGCTGGGCTGTTTCCTCCTGGACCATTAAAGGAGGCAATGGCCCAAGAATAAATAACTGGTATGTTAAAAGGAAATGAGGCATTATCTCAAAATGCCCCCCCCCCCCCTTCTTTTTAATCTCTGCTTTCATGAAAACAGTATCAATCTGCAGTTTTTTTTTGGGGGGGGGGGCTCAATGTGATCTGGAACAGGCTTCCGGTATTCTGAAACACCTTAGAAGAGAATGCAAGTTTCTGATGTGCAGATAAAAACATTGCACGTCATATTTCTCATCCGCATTAGGTTTCAATGGACCCGTGTCGGTCCGGCGAGGGGAAGCTGACATTAATGAAGACTGAGCTTAATCCCCAGCTCTCCTCTTAATGGGCTGAAGAAGACAGACTAATGCGCCAAGTTTCACTTGCTAAGAGGATTACTTTCTGTTTCAACCAAATGGGATTCTGATTTGCTGATCCTTAGTGTTGAGAAGGATCGTGAGTAAAAGTTCACGTGGTTACTGTCACCTGCTCAACGATGACTGTGCTTCTGCTGCTGAAGCCTGAAGTCGCAACGCCGCCGTGAACGTCTCCGCAGGCGTAGCAGAGAGGTTAATACCAGCTTCCTGCTGAGGCCCAATCAGGCGCTGTTTCTGAGAATAGAGATGAACTTAATAACTTCATTGCGCACCCTGTGAAGCCCCGCCCTCCACTGCACCCTCCTCGTGTTTGAAGCGTTCTGATTTAATAGCAGTGCTGATTTTTCAGTGTATTTCAGCCACCTTCCACTCGTCTGTATGGAAACCGCGCCTCTATGACCCCAATAATATTGTACACATTCTGAAATGAGCATTTATAACATTTAAATTCACCCAGAGCAGCTTGGGTTGTATACGATTGATTGGTGGCGTCTGCAGTCTATAACAAAAGAGTATAAAAGAGGAGATTTCCTCTCTCTGTACTCTCCGGACTGCGATGCTTCAGTAGGAAAGTTCAGTTCCTGCACTTGGAGAGTCGAGTGCTGCAATTTTTGCAGAAGAAGCAGAGCTGCTGCGTGAGTGCGGATGCGGAGAAGAAGCAAAGGTCGGAATCATCTCGGCAGATTACGGCTGGATTCAACCAACACCTGCTGGGAAGGCTGCACACAACCCCAAACTAATGTGTGCGTGTTCGTGTGTGCGTTTAAACATTATTCATGCTAATGTGGAGGATTGTGAATGAAACAACAGACGCTGGTTTAAATTCTAAAGCCTTAATGTCAACACAGACTCAGACCACAGCAGATTCTATTGAGTTACCACCTAAAACAGGAAGACCCCCCCCCCCCCCCCCCCCCCCCCCCCCCCCCCCCCCCCAGGGAGGGGTGATGTGGTTTTGTGAATTCAAAACTTTCTTTCTGTGTTTGTTCTTTCCCAGTATTGATTTGTTTCATCGCCAGGGTGCATTTTCATTCCAAGAGCGATCTTTATCTTTTTCTTTTTTTTTGTCGCCAGCTGCAATAAAAATGCTCTTTTGTAAGAAGTGCTGGCGTGTTGTTATTCCCTATACGAATGAGCCGGAGCACTTCAATCTACTATTGTCAGTGGGAATGGCAGGAGCCCACTTCTCTTAGACTGTGAAATGCAGGGCCACAGGCTGCTGACACGAGCGTGGCGCTTTTAGAGACGGCGCCTTTCAGGGCAGGATTGTTAAACCACTGTGACTTTTATGCTGGTGGCAGAATTCATCTAACACAACTCACATTTCCAACACAACCCACACACACACACACACACGAACACGCCTCTGTGTTGGTTATGATCAAATTTGAAGCCCAGTAAATTATTATCCCTTATCACAATGTGCGAGAGACTATATTACCTATATTATCCTGCGGACTTGCATCACAGGTCCGTTTCCAAGAAAGTTTAATGAAACCAAGATCATATCTCACAGGTTTATCCAGGTCCAGCACACACAGAAGTACCAGCTTATCAACCACAGAAGTCAAACCAGACCGTTTGCTTATTGCTTCATTAGTGACAGATAATATGTCGTGAATTAAATAACTGCAGTTTAAAAAAATTGTAATTACATCAACAATCAATCAGCTGTGGCCAATCCAGGTTTCCCAGGGGTTGATATTCTACCTGGTATTTGCTCAGTTCACCGCTGCTGCGTCAGCACAGCACAACAAAGCTGCTTTTGCTTTATCACCAGGTCATTAAATTAACCTTCGCTGGCCAGATGGAGAGTCCCTCCCTGCGTTCATGCCAGGGCCCCCTCAGCGGCAGCATCTTCGCCAGCATCCTAGATCTCATCAGGCCCCCTGCTGTGAGGACTCCACCATGTGAGCAATCCAACAAATGGCAGCAATCTTTGTCAGATATCTCTTCTATCTGTCTCCTCTATGTCCTGAATCATGCAGCAAAAATAAAACAACATATTTTCAGGGTCCATCTGTGCTGCTTTTGGGGGTTTGTGGATCAACGAGTTTGTGATTTACAGCTGTAATAAAGCTTGAAAGTCCATCATTTTGTGGAGAAACGTGGAGAGTCTGATATGAGAGATGATATTTGCTAGATGGAGGACATTGTTGCCAGATGGACATGTGCCCACAATTGGATCGCTACCGTTCCCCCCTCTCAGCCTCCCCTCACTTGAGCTTCATCACAGTTCAGTGTTCCTCACAGCTCCCCAACGAGACCCCGACACTTCAACGGCACTCATCTAGGCAGGGATGGGAAACAGTTGTGCATGTACGCTCTTTTTTTGGGTGCACGTTGCGTCCCCGCGTTGGTGGAATACAGTTAGTGGTATGGAAGTGTGATAAGCTCAATGTTGCTGTAACACACACACACACACACACACACACACACACACACACACAGATGCACGTATGTAAGCATCAGCTTGTAATTGTAAATTATGTTGCACTGACACTTCTCTATGCGCTGCATCCTGACAGTTTCCGCTCTCAGCCTCACGTAACAACGGGCATTTACTCCTAATCGCTCGGCTGCTTTTCTCAGCCAACAAATCAATCGGTAACTGGCCGGAGTCCTTAATAAAACAGTTCCCTGTGGAAAAACACAGGCTTTATTGTTAACTTGTTTGTTTTATGACTTCTCAAGACGAGTTGCCGGCTCCTGTTGGTGCCCCACAAAGGGGACCCACCGAAATCCAGTCATTTTTTCCCCAAATGCCCCACAGGGGGTCTCATCCTGTTAACAAAAGGAAAAAGCTCTGGGCAGAAACTCCAGGAAGCTCCTGGAATAATCAGAGATACGACGCCCCCACATTTGTAAAGCTGAAGGCTTCAGCGACATCTGGAGCTGGTGTGACTTGTGGCTTCGCGACGCTGGTTTACACACCGTGAGACACGTGGATGCTAAGGCGGCAGCCGCCAACACCCTCTCATCCGCTGGGATACTCGACCGAGGAATGACATTTACATGCAGCATAAATAATTCATCACCTCAACCGGAATGGCAGCACCCTGCAGGGGTGTTGGTGCCCCCCCCCCTGCCTTTTTTTAACGTGCATTTCAAGGAGACCGCTCAGGTGAAGAACGAACAGCTCCAGCACCGTGTGACTACACAAGAAGCAGAAGCATTAATGTGCAGATCCATCCTATTTCACATCGTCAGGAGGCTCAGCCCTGAACCTTGTCTCTAATTAGTTCTGTCTTCTCAAAGCCCAATATCTGTGGGACTGAAACTGCTGAGCTGGGAAAGAGGGAAGGGATGGGAAAACGCTGCAGTTTCCATGACTGGAGAGGTCAGGAAAATATTATTCCATGATTTTGTCGTGATCGACAGCTCTCCTGTCCTGAGGGACGGGAGCTTCGTTCCTCTGGATTTGAGTTGCAGCCATCACTAAGAAACATCCGTAGATCCACCAGGAGGCCTACAACAGGAGAGGCCTACAACAGGAGAGGCCTACAACAGGAGAGGCCTACAACAGGAGAGGCCTACAACAGGAGAGCAGCCACCGATGCTCAGGTGTGGAGCAACTTGAACCAAAACTTTCCATTGAGAAAACCAAGTGCAGGCTGTACTGGGATCAGTTCCACCCACACCTGGCAGTGGTGATGACATGCAAAGCCTCTCAGCCGTAGATTCTGCTGATGTGGCGTTAAATACTGATTCAATATAACACTCTTATTCCTATATGTGGAAACTTTTCCTCTCTCTCTGTTTCTCTGCAATGTACTTGAATTCAGGAAGTGACTAATTACCTTTCAGAATATATCAACAAATGACATAAAAAAAGGCCATTTTTCATAACATTGGCCATTCTACAATCGTCAGCGGCGTCCATCAGAATTGCTACACAAATCTTTTTTTAGCCTCCTGCCATCACTCCTGACTGGACCTACGATATAAATCCATTTTTTTCCCTCATGACTGTCTCTGCGGTGCCATCAGCATCAGGAAATCCTCCGTAACTATTTTTCCGTGTGTAATCGTTCTTATACTTTCCATGATGGTTTAAGGCAGCCACAAAGAACCTGAGCTTCTCTCAACCTCGTCAACATAATTTGCTCCCTCGGGGGACTGAAGAAGTCTGCCCTCGCCCTCCGCTCGCAGCTTTACCCGTCAGCAAAACCTTTAAGGTTCCATTAGAAACATGAAACACAGCTACAGGCTGCGTTAATCTTCACCCGAATATTCAAATTCAAATGGCAGTCCTCCTCCTCCTCCTCCTTCTCTGCCCAGCCGGCCACCAGCAGGAGGGTCCTCCTGTATGAGCCTGGTCCTGCTCAAGGTTTCTTCCTGTTAAAGGGGAGATGTTTGCTTGTTGGCAGTCAGGCCCTGAGTTTCAGTAAAGCACCTAGAGACAATGTTTAAGTAGCAGACACTGTATAAATAATGTTCTGATTTGATATTCCTGCCATCTGTGGTCCACAAATCTGGACAAAGAATTAAAGAATTACACTCATTATCTGCAGATTCTGATCACTTGCTCCACACTGGACATCAAAAGAGTCTCAAATAACCATGGATTTATCATACAGGAGGCAAAAACAAGCTGTAGGCGAGATGTTGCCCTCGTATCTCTGAAGAAGGCTCCGTTAATGTCCTCCATGCATCAGAGAGTAAACACATGTGCTGCGCTCCATGTTTAGATGATGCTGGATTCCTTGGCTGTGCGAGGTGATGCATTGATACGTGGGAGCCGCTGTTATGACATATTTAGTCTAGAAGTGTGGGCTTTGGCAGTTTCAGAACAAAAACAAGACATGGAGGGTGAGGGTGAACATCACCATCCATTGTTTAAGGCTCTCTCCGCCATGATGAAGGTGCTGGAGATGATTCCCATCTTTACGCGACTGTCATCATTTTTAAAATCCTGGAATCGATCCGTTTTATCTCTGCTCTCTCCAGCCATCCTCAGCACACACATTCCTGTGGAAGTGCCGATTTTCCGAACCTCCCAAACCACAAAACGAGGGAACGTCTCCCTGGTGACAATGAGACTACAGGCCTGGAAATTTAAAAAGCCGGACAAGCAGCGGGCAGATTCCGCTTTTTCCCCGCATCTGTTAGCGGTCGTCTGTGTTCAGTAAATGATAGAATCCCACATTTTCATATGCTTTCTGTAGGAATGGTCTGTGTTTAGAGCAGCGGACAGGCATTGTAAGCAAAGGCTTCATGATTTATGATCTATTTGATTCTTTAAAATAACACACTTTAAGACGTGTTTGCATGGTGGGGTGAGTTTGAGTAGATTTTATCCATCAAAATACATTAATTAAAATATGATTTCTTCTGTTCCAAGGGATGCTGTTGCTGCTGTATCACTCGCTCTTTTTTACAGAGCTTAAAATAAACGGTATCGATCTTGTCATTCCTTCTATCACATCCATCTTACCGTCCATTTCCTATATGAATTTGGCATTTGTGTATATTTCAAAGACAAAGAAAATGAATTCTCAGTGTAAATAATTGATACATCTGGTCGTCGTCTCGGACTTGTCTCAGCTGCTCTGCCAGACGCATCAGCTTGGTTAAATTATGACGAGAGCGGATCTCAGGGGCCAGCTCGCAGGGGCCAGCATTGGGACTGACAGGAGCCGGGGGCCTCACGGCGCCGCTCTGCGGCGATGCTGGGTAATAGCGGGCATTTCTGCACAGGGAACAAGTAGAACAGGGGCTGAGCGTTGTGGAGACGGTCATTTCTGCTCCCAGCACAGGTGAAGATGGAGCGTTCAGCCACTGCATCATTGCACACTTAAGAGTTGGGGTTATCAGTGATCGGGGGGGGACATCCTCATATTTTCAGAGCTTGAGCTCATTCATCATAACTTTGACGTTCTTAAAAGATTGTAGAATTATTCTTTTTTTGCGTTTCCCCAGTTTTTGGAAAACAGAGGAGGTGAAACCTTTTTGTCTTCGTTTGAAACATGTTTTCGCACCTGTGAGGACGCGCGAGAGTCTTGGTCGCGCATCTGGATTGAGTCACACCGCAGGACTAGTGAGCCCCGACGCGTCTGCAGAGGACAAATACTGCTGCGATGGAGACCGTAGCCAATGAAAGTGACTTTTGGCTGTGCAACACATCCTGCCGGGACCCTGGTGTCGCCAACGAGACGGTGCTGTCCAACCAGACGAACCCGCTGAAGCGCAACGAAGAGGTGGCGAAGGTAGAGGTGACGGTGCTCGCCTTGGTTCTGTTCCTGGCGTTGGCGGGGAACCTGTGCGTCCTGCTGGCCATCCACACAACCAAGCACAGCCAGTCGCGCATGTATTACTTCATGAAGCACTTGAGCATCGCGGATCTGGTAGTGGCGATCTTTCAGGTGCTCCCTCAACTTATCTGGGACATCACGTTTCGCTTCTACGGACCAGATATTTTGTGTCGGTTGGTGAAATATCTGCAAGTCGTTGGGATGTTCGCGTCCACTTACATGTTGGTCCTGATGTCTGTGGACAGATGTTTGGCCATCTGTCAGCCTCTCCGCTCTCTGCACCGGAGGAAAGACCGTTTCTATGTTATATTCTCCTGGGGGCTGAGCCTGGTCTTCAGCGTCCCGCAAATGTTCATCTTCTCCCTGAGAGAGGTGGGCTCAGCGGGATCGGGGGTGTATGACTGCTGGGGCGACTTCGTGAAGCCTTGGGGAGCCAAAGCTTACATCACATGGATCAGCCTCACCATCTACATCATCCCCGTGGCGATCCTGAGCGTCTGCTACGGGCTAATCAGCTTCAAAATCTGGCAAAACTTTAGGCTGAAAACGAGGCGAGAGCACTGCGTGAGCATGACGCCGCGGACCGCCAAAGACAACACGCTGACACGGGTGAGCAGCGTCAAGCTCATCTCCAAGGCGAAGATAACCACCGTGAAAATGACTTTTGTCATCGTGGTGGCTTATATCGTCTGCTGGACCCCCTTTTTCTCCGTCCAGATGTGGTCTGCGTGGGATCCCTCAGCGCCCCGGGAGGGTAGGTCACATTTTAAAGTTTGAGACGATGTTGCACAGATATCTATTCCAACCCCCCCCCCCCCCCCCCCCCCCCCCCCCCCCCCCCCCCCCCCCCCCCCCCCACAACACACACACACACAATATTTATTCATTTATATTTGCGCAAGTTCCGAACAATAACACCGTTCATCCAAGAAGACATCCAACTGTGCTGTGCGCGCATCGCCTCTCTTTACGCACGAAGACTAGGGGATCAAAAATGTGATCTTTGGGGGGTTCCGGGGCTTGTGGGGTGGGTGTTGTTTCCACTTGAACCTTATGAATGAATGAGTGTAGGAGGAGTGGTCCAACGTGGTGACATAATGCATTTAGGGTTTCTTAGTGATGCTTTGTCACTGCGGCGCTGCTCAGATATATGAATGGTGCAAAGGGGGAGCGGCAAAAAAAAATGTTCTTGCTGCAGGATGAATCACTTTAAGCTCCCCAAATGCAAAAGCCACAAGCAGACTTTCCTAAGTCTCCCCTGACCTCTCTGGCGCCACCAGGGGACGGTTAATCATTAATCAAATTAGTGTGCGCCAACACGCACCGGGCTGCTTTTGCGGTTTCAGTGCCCCTGGGACACGTCGAAGTGCGTCGTTGACATTTAACCAGAATAGGCTACGTATCACCCGATGGTCGCTACGTTTATCGATCTGCTGGGTCGAGGCCACGCCCAGTGACCATAAAGGAGGAGGCACGTGCCTGGATTCTTACAGTTCAATATAGCTCCCATCCTACTTTTCCATTCCTCTTAATCCTTTAGACAAGAAGCATCAGGACTCACACGAAAAGTTCAAATTTAGACCAAATTTTGGATGGATATGCCAAAAAAAACTAGTTTTTTTTTTTTGTTAACATGATTTTCTTTGGTCTGTAATGAATGTTATTCCCTAACATCTGTTCAGTGATGAGGTGGGGGTTTTGCTGGACAAACATGTGGCTCACCATTCACATTCATGGGTGAGAAAGAAAGCGATCAAGCTGTTTTGATCTTGCAGCAATGCACGTGCACCGCCCTCAGAAAAGGCCCAGGGTCTGCACAGACACGTGCCAGTGTTTGTGTACAATAGATAGGCTGTACATATTCTCAGCTGTTGCGTGTGCTGATAAAGTGCCCATTAGAGCCACGCTCAGCGAGTGAGCCGAGACCAGCCGAGCATACCGGCAGAAATATGACAAATGTTAATCTAATCACTTTACTGCAGACTGTTTATCTCTTTACCACATGTTCTGTGCAGAAATAAATGCGTCTGGGCCTTTTTCGTGAGTCATCAGAACCAACATGCAGAATTCTGCCCAATCACCTTACAGAAATGAGCTTTTTTGTGTTTTTAAACGACTGGATGTATATAAAGCTAACCCTAACCTCTAACCGTGCTCATGAATAATTCGCTCTTTACGGTGCCGATCACACAGAAATTTGAGAATAAACAATGTATAATTAAACAGTATATAGTTTTAAAAGCACACTTTCCAGAGTCTGCCCAGCCTGGCTCCCCCTGGGACATCTGCATCAACTAAGGAACTGTTCGTTCAGTTATTGTAGAGAAACAAAACAAAAAGATTTTCAGCCAATTATATTTATGAGCATCACGGAGGTCTTTAAAGACAATTTTCTTTGAGTGCTTTTGTATTTCTAGCAGACCAACTTTTAATGCTGCGGATGGAACAGCAGGAAATTAGAAAAGAAAGAAAGAGTGGAAGTGAAATTACAGCAATGCATCAGAGTTAATGATGATGGATGCATTACTCTTGGACACTGGCAGAGCAGGTAGGCTCCAGCTGCACGAAAAAGGCAGAGAGTTCTCATTTGATTTATGATAATGACCGCCATATCCACCAGAGCACCACAACATTTCACAGAAATCCCTGCGACTGTTAAAAGCCTGAATGCTCTTAGCCCTGGCAGAATGACATCACACTGGGATTTCACATTTTAAGAGATAAATCTCAGTGTGCAGAGGACAAAACGCCCAAGGTTGCAGCCTGACTCAGTCTCCATCAGCAGCTCTTGAAAAGTCATTTGGCAAACATTTGCTCCCGTGAGCCTGTCACCCTCAGAATCTGACTCATTCTGCTCAATTAGAGGCAGGATGGATGCCATCCAAAGCCTTTCGAATGATAAAATGGTGTTTCAAAGGGAGTGCGACACATGTACATCTTTATCCTCAGATAACAGTGAGGAGAAGCAACTTGGGTTCTCATTAATGACCCAGCCTGGTTTCCTTCCTGGTATCAGCTCCAGCACAGACAGCAGGACCGGACAGAAAATCATCATTTGCCTCTCCATTGTGATTTTTTTTTATTGTTTAGCTGGGAGGAATCACCATTTGCTAATTCACAATTTTGTCACCTTTTATGAAAGGATACTTCCTGTAATTGCTGTAGTTTCAGCTCCATCCTCCCTGGTTGGCTACAGGCTCTGGTTGAAGTGATCAGTTTTCCAGGTCATCCATGCTGTCCTGCTCGCCTGAACCTTTCATAATAATTTCGGTTGTTGCTTTTTCCTGGCATTTTTGCGCCTGAATGTCCACAACGCAGAGATTCTACGATGGGTGACATGCATTTGTCTAATAAATCAAAGTCATGTCCACTTTTAATGAGGCATTTGACCTCCGCACCCTTCCTGAGATTATGTGTTCAGAACAATTTGAACTCCGTCGGCGTAATCAGACACGTTGTGACGCTGGCAGACCGACCGAGGGAACCATTAGCAATCAGCGAGAGGTGGTTAATGATGCCACACGCAAATCCAAATACCTCGTTTGCCAAATGTCAGGCGGCAGAGGAAGTTGACAAAGTGTGAGTGTGTTCCTGTTTTGCTTGGAGGAGTTGGCTCTGGGATTCGGTGCTTTTGTATCCCTTTCTGCACCCGCGTCACACATGGAGGTTTGATTTAACATTTAAAACCTTCATCAGAATCACAATGCAACCACACAACTGTTGACATAAAACATCTATATTATGAGTTCTTATAAGGCCTCAGCTATTGGCTACTTTAAACACAGACTTGTTCCATTAAAAGAATATCACAGTTTGCCACAAACAGGCTGCTCAGCTGAAAAGCCCCACCATTTATCATTGGGATGAAAGGTCCCGAAAGTCAAAACTTAAGGACGGTTTCAATATTCCATCCTAATATTTCATCTAGCTGTTTTGAAATTTCGCTCAAAAGTGTCAACTTGAACCTGCTGTTTCTTCCACATTTGCTGCATAATTCATAGAAATCCTTCCAGGACCGTGAAAGACTCTGAATGACAATGAGTATTTCCTCACCTGTGTGTGCGTGTGTGTGTGTTTGTGTGTGCCTGGTCAGAGTTAACATGTGATGCCTTTTATCTCCTGCAGCCACGCCCTTCATCATCTCCATGTTGCTGGCCAGCCTCAACAGCTGCTGTAACCCCTGGATCTACATGTTCTTCGCTGGGCATCTCTTCCAGGACCTCAGGCAGACCTTCCTGTGCTGCTCTCCTCGCTACCTCAAGTCGCCCCAGAGCCAATGCGAGCGCGAATATGACTCCAGCCACAAGAGCGTCTCCTCGAACTTTGCCATCAAAAGCACAAGCAGCCAGAGGAGCGTCACGCAGACCTCCACCACATGAATCGACTTTGGTACTTTATCTCTCCCCAGAACCAGAAGGAGGTCCCGGCTGTTTGCACCAGGTTTGCAGAACATGGGAAAAGGACAATTTTAATGCTAATGTTGAAAAGAGAAAAAAAAAGTGCATTAAAACATTAAAAAAAGAACGGTGCAACCATGTTTTTCAGTGTACAGTGTTGATGAAGGAAAGAAGGAACATCTGTGGACGTTGTTTCATGTGAGTCACCAGCAAAGCTCGTGACTCTTATTTTAAATGTGTAATATGACAAAATCGCTCACCTGCTATAAACCATGTGGAGGTCGTTACACTCGCAGCAAATATCCCCTGAGAGGCACTTCCTTGAGAACTGTCATGACTGTCACAAAAGCGTTCTTTCTTTCTTTCTTTTTTTTTACACTTGGAAAATAAAGAACAAAAGCAGGAAAATCCAATTCCCCCGCCAACTTTATTATTTTCGCTTCAGATTTTTGCTCCGGGTTCCTCGTGGGGCTGAGAAAACACTTGGCGAGATTGCATCATTTTTAGAGGGATTCACGCGGGTTCCTGCGAAGCGGTTGGCAGGTACGCCGAAACTTTGAACATCCTGTTTGTTCCAGTCCCAAAACGGATTGCTGTGTTGGGATGTGAGAGCCGCAGAGACTGATGGAGGCATCCTGGGGTAACAATTGCTGCGTGGCATGATGCGGCATCCTGCAGGAAGAGATAACAGGTATCCATCCTACCATTCTTTGTTATGGAGCTCATTAATTCTGCGGCTGTTGTTTAGCCGTTTTTTATTTATATTCATCGCGACTCTTTCAAGTCAGCCATTCAGAATGTTGACCTGTTATTTATTTCGTAAACAATTATTAGCATTCCCAGTCGTGTGCCGTATAAATGCACCATAATTAAAAACAAATGGTGGTCTCTGTGCTGCATGTTAACCTGTGGGGTTATGATTTTATTCTGTAAACATGTTTTGAGGGAGTGGTTTGATTTTTCTGGACAAAGTGAGAAAAGCAAACTGAGTGAGGAATCCTCCTGGCACTCAGACCTTTCACCTCTACAAAAGGATCAGGTGTTTTTGCTCCCCCCCCCCCCAAACCAAACATATATCTGTATTCGCTGTTGCTACAAAGTTTTTCTTAATAAAACTCTCTTGCTGATGAATTTCATGTCACATCGTGATTTAGAGCGACGCTTCCAGGTGTTAAAATCCCCCTTTTTTTTAAAGGATACATCAAAAAAGAGGATCCTCCTCATAAACTCTGCAGCTTCAACAGTGGTTGAGCTCTGATGCTTTGCTCACTTCACTCTCAGGATAAATCGATGAAAGGTGAATTCAAAGAAGTATCCCTTTAAACTCAATGAACCTGCCCGAGAGGACGCCGCTGGGCTTGGTTTGGTGTGCAAGAGCCCAAAACAGATGATGTGTCAGGTATGGCGATAAAAAGCTCACGAAATTGACCAAATTCCCAACATCCCATTCCAATCAGACACGTCTGAAGACAGCTCAGAAAATTCACACACACGGGACTCAAAGGATTTGCTGGGGTTGCTACATGCTGGTGAAAATCCCGGCGGTCATGCGTCTGCGCCTTGCCAGACCGAGGCCAAGCCTGATCCGAGGATCACCATTTCCCAGGCCTGTGTCCTGGAGGGGCCGTCTGTCTGCCTGGGATCTGGGGAATTCCCAAGTGGGCACTTTCAACTGGTGGTCACGTCTGTGACTGATGTCATCCGGGTGTGCCGGAGCAAATAATGGGGTGTGCTTGATGTGCACGGCAGCAGCTTGTGTCATGTGGTGTCTGCACGACTGTCGGGATCAAGGCGTTCCGGAGCGGAGACAGGCTCCAGCTGTCTGTGGCTCTAACGCTGCCGCTGCTTGATCCATACGGAAGAATCGCCCGCACAAGGGGAACAAACAAACATTATGACACATATATGAATTGAAGGATAATTTATATTCTCAGAATCTTAGAATCAGCAGTAATAATTATAATAGTATAACACAAGTATATTTGATTTGATTCTGTGGATAACTTCAGTGAAACAACACCTCCCATCATCAAACTAATGTATCTATGAAACAGGATCAGCTCCATACTAGTTTACACTTGCATTCCAGTTTGATGTTTCATTCATTCCACACTTTCTTAGCTGGTTGTTTCCCCCAGAAAGTCTACATGTCACGCCGTAATAATCAAAGACGTTGCGCATTTTGAAAAGCAATTGGATAAAAATACACCTGTTTTCTGGTAATGTTGCGAGTGACAGACGGATTCATCTCAGACTGTAGCAACCATCAACACACAACAGGAATAAAGGTGTTGTCTCAGCCGTGTCCATAGTTGCAGCAGTGCCGGGGAGATGGCTTCATGACAATAAGCACTGTGTTTCGGGGTCGGATAAGGCCCTCGTCTGGTTGCAGGTGGCCTCGCCCTCCCAGTTAGGAGAGCTGAGCTGTCCGCTGCAGCTGTCGTGGAGCTTCTGGTTGCAAAATGCACAGCGGGCATATCAGCTGAAGGCTGGTATTTGGGGAGCAGCATGTGAGTAAAGGAGCAGGAGAGGAATCGGGGAGTAAAGCAAGAAGCCAGGACGGATTTGGTTGTGTATAAAAAGATCTGGCACTTTTGTTATTCACACTAGGAATCCTAATTTCTGAATGTTTAGGCCTCTTTGCGTAGTGCGACGCGTATACTGCCGAAGACCTTGCCCAGGGCTTCAAAGAAGGGATCGCAGAAGGTCTGGATGCAGAGGGAGTAGATGCGGCTGATGCACTGGGACTCAATCAGGCAGCTCTTGATGCAGGGAACCACGGCCCAGATGTGGCAGAAGGAGATGCAGGCAAACAGGAAGCCCCAGAGCAGAGCGACGGGGATGCCGAAGATGGCCGACAGGACGCGGTAGCACCAGTACTTGGACACAGTGAAGGTGGTGTAGCTGAGTTTCCACACGCCGTCCAGGCTGTGCGTACCCTCGGGCTCCGCAATGACGTCCTCAAACTCCACCTGGAGGAGGAGATGCTTTAGTTAATTTGCTGATTAACTGACTCATACTGCTGTTCCAGATGCCTGCACCAGATCTCTGCGGGCAAAAACAAGCGTCTGCGCGTTCAGCGTGGATGGATATAAACGGCTCTGAGTTCTGTGTCCCAGTTCGGACCCAGGACCTCTCCAGAGTCCCGTCCACAACAAGAACATGATAACAAACCTCCCAGAACAGGAGGGATCACAGTTATTAGCTGTTTGTGCTAGCACAGGCAATAGCAATCCAGCCAAGGGGGTGAAATGTTAGCAGAGTGTGACATGATAAAAGGAAAGGACAATCAGCGAGTGGAACTCTGTGACTGGACTCTCGGGGAGCGCTGTTTACAAACTGCTCGCTTTATGAAATGAATCAGGCTGAAACTTGGCAGGAGCAGACAACGTGGAGCAGGGTGACATTAAACACGAGCGCGTTCGGTTTTTAACAATGTCAGCGATCACATTAATGCCGTCCCACTCCAACAAAACATCACCTGCCTGTTTATTCTGCGCTGACCTTAGAGAAATGTTTTGTGCTGATAGCATGGCAACAATCACAGCATAAACACTGCTCTAGACCCCTACCCCTTCCCAAAATAAATGTTCTGCTGTTCTATTTAAAGATTCTCCACACAGCGAACCTCTTGTCCTGATCTTGCTCTCATTAGCTTTCTTTACGCATCCACACGCACATTAGTCTGCTCCTAAATCCCGTTTTTTTGCGTCTGAAGGGGCTGCATGTTGCACAAACCTTCACCACATCCTCATTGATCTGCTTGGGGTCTCTGTTAATTAGATCAATCTCCTTGGTGTGGCTGTCCTTTACAATCTTCTCCTCGTTGGCGTTGTACTGGTATTGATCCGCCATGGTGGATGCGGCCCCGTGCAGATCCGGCTCAGGCCAGCGACGACGAGAGTGAGCCTTCCCCGATCTCGTCTGTAGTCCAGTATCACCGGCGCGACCCTCCCTCTGGCATACCAGAGGACAGCTGCTGTACACATCCCAATAAAAATGGAGGCCTGACCCCCCGTTTCACAACACACACACATGCGCACACACACACACACACACACACACACACACAGAGTCAAGAGTACACGTATTCCTAATGTAATTCCCGCAGACAGAACTGGCATGCCTTCTGGAAGAGCCCAGGGTTGTGTCACATTTCACGTAGGGTTGTGGGGCAAACTGGGCCGGGTCTGCACCGTAGTGCAAACTACCACCCAAGAGAGCCTCAAACCCACCCCAAAATTAGCAAACACTGCAATCTGGCTCCTGTAGATGGTTGCGCTGTAGAAAATTGGATATTTCAGTCAACAGGACACAATACTTAGCAGCCTATTGTCCACGCAATGTCTGTTCTTAGCTTCTTAATCCAGATATCCAGACCGTGCTGAGGTCCAAGACATAAATTCAAGCGTTCCCAAAATAACCCTGATTCAGTCTTTCCTGAGCAACACAGTTGCTGTTACATGTCAAAACTTTATGCAGCATATCTGCATGCTCGATAAACAAACCCCCAGCGAGGGAAAGGGAGACTCAGGTCAACCACCTTATCTCTCAATCAGCGCAGCGTCAGAAAAGCGCAGGAAGTGAGAGTTTGGCAGATGGATCGACCAGCAGGGAGTGTGGGAGAAGTGGGGGGGGGGGGGGGACCGGAGCAGAGAGCACGGGCTTCAGAGCCAAACTAATTACAGGAGTATTTTTGGTGTGGCGGTGGAGCGAGAGAAGGCCAGTTAGGCACAGACATAGGAGGACAGAAATAGCTCAGTGGAGCCTCAGCAGCCATACTTCTGTGAGTGTCAGTGCTGTCAGTGAGGCTGCAGCCGCTCCTGCATTCAGCTTCCTGTTGACTGACACACTGAGTCCTCGGACTATATATAGGGCCATATAGAACGTGTTGGTATGGATTTCAATAACCTGGATGGCTTTGAAAATACGAGTAGCTGAGTGTGTGTCTGTGTGTGTGTGTGTGTGTACGTTCAAAGGTCCTGTGTGTATGATTTATAATAAGCTCCATTCAGAGAGTAAATAAAATATTCACAAACATGCTTTATTGTTTCATGACCTCAGCATACAGGTCTCTGTTTTTTTTGTTTTTTTTAAAATCAGTTCAATATAAGATATGTATGTCTTCTGATCTGGGTCTCCACCCATGTGTGATGGAATGTTCCTGCAAAACCCTGGATCAGAAAAACAGGGAGAATACCATCGTCGTGCTGATGTACATTGACGTCACTTCTCGAAGACAAGGATGGAAATGTGGGATTAAAACAACCCTCTAAAGTTTGTAGCTGCTTATTTTAGAGAGTTCACCAGACAACTTTTGTGGTGTAGAGCAGGGGTTGCAGGTTTGATCTCTGGGGGCCTCCGCTCTCTGCATCATCACCTCTGGTCTCTGCTCCAGCAGTTTCTCGCTCACCTGGACTTCATTGATCCAGCCTCTCCGGCTCTATTTCCTCCTCCCTGCCTCTTCCCACAAGCAACAAAACTCAACAAAACAGAGGTTTATTTCTTTTATAGAAAACTAACTTTCTTGGTAAATGTAGTGTTAAATCAGATTCCAAACACTAAAGCTTACAGTGATGCCAATAAATCTCACATTTAAGGGTACAGCCATGAGTGAGTGAGTGAGTGAGTGAGTGAGCGAGAGAGAGAGAGAGAGAGAGTGAGCGAGGGAGTGAGTGAGTGAGTGAGTGAGAGAGAGAGAGAGAGAGAGAGAGCGAGGGAGTGAGTGAGTGAGTGAGTGAGTGAGTGAGTGAGTGAGTGAGTGAGTGAACGAGAGAGAGAGAGAGTGAGTGAGTGAGTGAGTGAGTGAGTGAGTGAGTGAGTGAGTGAACGAGAGAGAGAGAGTGAGTGAGTGAGTGAGTGAGTGAGTGAGTGAGTGAGTGAGTGAGCGAGAGAGTGAGTGAGAGAGTGAGTGAGTGAGCGAGAGAGTGAGTGAGAGAGTGAGTGAGTGAGTGAGTGAGGGAGGGAGAGAGAGAGAGAGAGAGAGAGAGAGAGAGAGAGAGAGAGCAAGCGTGTGTGCATTGTTCTCCACCTCCCCACCGGAGGGTGGGGGGGGAGGGTTTACAGAGCCTCTCTGACACTGCTGGATGCTAAACCATTGTTATTCTCATCTGTTGCTTCAAACATGAAAGTTTAAACATTTGACTCCTATGAGAAGATTTATTAGAAGCATAATAATTTTTAATGATGATGAGGAATTAAAAAAATAAAATGAGTGTGTTAAAGCCATATTGGTGATTATTCAACAATGTTTTCATTCTAATTATAACTATATACTATAGAATAACTATTTAACTACACAATTTCATAGAAATTGTGACTGTGCGCCCCATCCCTGTCCTCATAATGGTGTGATCATCCTCTCTGAATGCCTAAACTCCCCAGTCCTTTACTTATGTTATTGTATTTGGGCTTATTGTATAGGAAACCCCTATTTTGGAAACCCCCAAAGAAAAGTCAGAGCCAGTGATTCTGTGGTCGGTACTACAATCAAATTGCATTATACAGAAAGATAAATTATTAAAAGAATAAAAGCCATTTTTTCTGGGTGTTAGAATAGAGGCTTTTTGAAGTCTTTTGGGGGATTTTTCAGAGAACGTAGTCGTCATGGTTTTCAAACCACAGATCAAATCTCGCCTATCCGCACGTCTTGGTGTGTGACCCACGGCGCCTGAGTAGTTCTCTTTTAATGTTGGGCTAGATTCTAACACATACACCTATGAGCACAGAATTATTACTTAGTTCCTGACTGTTGCAATGATGTCAGTGCATTTCATAAAAGCCTTAAAAGATCAAGGTTTAAAATCCCTTGATATCAAAGCCAATGTGATGAAAGCCAGTTAAACAACATGAAAGACAGTTCAAAGACTTAAGAATGAATGTTCAAACCATCACGTCAGTTCATTTATAAATTGAGAGGAAGACAACATGGATTTGCCAGGTGAGCAATTGAGCGACGGTCTTAATTAATGTTACGCTCATAGAAATTACAATTATTTTCAAATCAACTATATTCAGACAATGAAAGGAAATAATGAAGACATTTACAATGCATATTCAACACATATTTGTTCTGCAGAGAAGCATAACACTGTCTGCTCAGACAATGAAGATGAGGAGGTGGTTCAACCATGTGAGTTCTTCATCAGGATAAATTACAAATGAGTATGAGCCAAAACTATTCAAGATATGATTAAATCTTGGCCTGTTTTATGTCTTCTTCTGGCCACAGTGAAGAGAAAGAGGATCTGTTTTCCTGAGAGTGAGGATGAAGAGGAGGAGGTTCCAATAAGTAAGCTTATAACAATCAGGAAACATCCAATATTTATTTTGCATTAAAAAAAGACATGCAAAGAAAAGCACCAATGAACAAGAGGCTTTCTTTATTTATATCAGTTTGAAGTTACGCTTAGTTACATTTAGAATTGGACCACGTTTAACCTCTGGAAAAATATCAACACAAACAATTCTGATCCCACAAACCCCATTTTGCTTGTTTTTAGAGAAGAGAAGAGACCAGAGGTCAAGGAACAAGGGGCAGTAAGTATTAAAAAGCTGCAAACAGAGCATAAACTAAGCTGGCCTGCTGCTAGCAGTAATACTGGAGTTCCACCCTACTCAGCAGCAGCAGCAGCAGCAGCAGCAGCAGCAGCAGCAGCAGCAGCAAGACTCCCGCCCTCCCCAGAGATAAAGTTGTACTTAACATGATCAGCAGGATGAAGGTGGCCCTTGAGGTTTGTCCCATTTCATTCTCTCCCAGCATTTTCCCCTTCACAACCCCAACCTGCACCTTTGCCCTCTTTAACCCCCATGTTTGCTTGACAGGAGGACCGGATACTGAACAGCCAGAGAAAGCCAGCAGTGAGAAAACTGTGCCTGCTTCCGCAAGTCTTGGAACTCATCAAGAAGTATGAAGATGTTGCTTTCAGCCTGTAGCTCCTGATATTTGAGCTGTAGCACTGAGAAGACAAATGAATTGTGGACTGGTTCTCCCCCAGATCAAACTTTGTTGAGACCTTCATCAAGTATGGCCTGTTAACAGAGATCAAAAAGTGGATCAGCCCTCTCCATGACGGGTGCCTCCCAGCACTGCCGATCCGGGTGAGGCTGCTGAATCTTCTGGCAGAGGTAAGTGTCGGTCAGGAGAGGCCGGGCCCTCGTCACATCAGCCTGAATTCTCTCTGTGTCTTTCTTCCTCGCAGCTGCCCATCTCGGACCCTTATCTTCTGATGCACAGCGGCATCAGACACACTGTCGGCATCTTGCTGAGTCACCCCGATGAGACCCAAGCCAACAAAACTGTCATTAGGCAACTCATCAGTGAGAAACACACTTGACCAGGAGACAAAAAAATGTGGTGAACCACGCAGAAGTGTGAGCTGACGGCCTTTTCTTGTCTTTGTCCAGATAAGTGGGTGATTGAAATGTTCGGCCAGTCACTGGAAGATAGGGAGCTGCGGAGAGAGAAAAGTAGGAGGAGAGATGTGCAGCCTCAAAGTCAACCGGACAGGTTACTAGACCAGTTCACTGACTGTCCACTCAAAAATTGACGACATCTTTAACAAATTGATTCTTTTCTTTGTCTGCAGTTCAGTGGAAGAAACCCCTCCCCCAAACCCAGTGAATTCATGGAGAGAGGACCCAGGGCAAGTGGCCTTCAGAGGTTGCACAGTTAAAAGCAGTAGTCACATTATTAACAATTTTCCCCCACAGAACTCTGGAGTCAGGTGACAATCGTGACACAGAGGTGTCTGGTCACTACAGCAGAGCCCGGCTTCCGTCGCTGTCCCAAAAGGTGTACACTGTGCGGCCTCTGTGGAACCTCAAGAGCACTTCCGGCTGGGTGAGTGAACTTTCAGACGAGTGGGAGAATCCCAAATCCAGTCCCAACAGTGTGATCACACGCCGTTGCCATGATGGCTTTCTGATTTTGTACTTGATCCCACAGTGTCCAGTGATGCAGCAGCAGGCGATGCTTGCTAAACACAAGAAAAGGATGTTCCAGAAATCATCCAGTGAGAAGAAAAGAGGCAAGAAGTGAAGGAAACTGCCTCTATTTCTACGACTCCAACCTTCAGTTGGCTTTATTAATTTAGTGTGAATGTAACAGAGAAAAACACTTGTACGTTTCTGCCTTAAAAAGAAATAAAAACATGAAAAAACTCACAAAATAACTGTATCATGTCACATGACGTGGGGGCACATTTAAAGTCAGCGGACAAGCGATCAGTCAGAGGAGGACTGGTGACTTTATTTACAACTTTATCCATCATGAAATGGACAACGAAGACCGCACCACTCTGCAAAAGAAGAAAGGCTGAGGAGGAGTCAAATATAGTCAAAATATAAAGATAACATTAGGGCCTGTAGGGCCTGGAGTGGATGTATGTGTGGTGTATGTAGGGCCTGTAGTGGATGTATGTGTGGTGTATGTAGGGCCTGGAGTGGATGTATGTGTGGTGTATGTAGGGCCTGTAGTGGATGTATGTGTGGTGTATGTAGGGCCTGTAGTGGATGTATGTGTGGTGTATGTAGGGCCTGTAGTAGATGTATGTGTGGTGTATGTAGGGCCTGTAGTGATGTATGTGTGGTGTATGTAGGGGCCTGTAGTGGATGTATGTGTGGTGTATGTAGGGCCTGTAGTGGATGTATGTGTGGTGTATGTAGGGCCTGTAGTGGATGTATGTGTGGTGTATGTAGGGCCTGTAGTGGATGTATGTGTGGTGTATGTAGGGCCTGTAGTTGGATGTATGTGTGGTGTATGTAGGGCCTGTAGTGGATGTATGTGTGGTGTATGTAGGGGGCCTGTAGTGGATGTATGTGTGGTGTATGTAGGGCCTGGAGTGGATGTATGTGTGGTGTATGTAGGGGCCTGTAGTGGATGTATGTGTGGTGTATGTAGGGCCTGGAGTGGATGTATGTGTGGTGTATGTAGGGCCTGTAGTAGATGTATGTGTGGTGTATGTAGGGCCTGTAGTGGATGTATGTGTGGTGTATGTAGGGCCTGTACTGGATGTATGTGTGGTGTATGTAGGGCCTGTAGTGGATGTATGTGTGGTGTATGTAGGGCCTGTGTGGATGTATGTGTGGTGTATGTAGGGCCTGTAGTGGATGTATGTGTGGGTGATGTAGGGCCTGTAGTGGAGTATGTGTGGTGTATGTAGGGCCTGGTAGTGGATGTAATGTGTGGTGTATGTAGGGCCGGGAGTGGATTATGTGTGGTGTATGTAGGGCCTGTAGTGGATGTATGTGTGGTGTATGTAGGGCCTGTAGTAGATGTATGTGTGGTGTATGTAGGGCCTGTAGTGGATGTATGTGTGGTGTATGTAGGGCCTGTAGTGGATGTAGTGTGGTTATGTAGGGGCCTGTAGTGGATGTATGTGTGGTGTATGTAGGGCCCTGGAGTGATGTATGTGTGGTGTATTTAGGGCCTGTAGTAGATGTATGTGTGGTGTATGTAGGGCCTGTAGTAGGATGTATGTGTGGTGTATGTAGGGCCTGTAGTAGATGTATGTGTGGTGTATGTAGGGCCTGTAGTGGATGTAATGTGTGGTGTATGTAGGGCCTGTAGTGGATGTATGTGTGGTGTATGTATGGGCCTGTAGTGATGTATTTTAGGGCCTGTAGTGGATGTATGTGTGGTGTATGTAGGGCCTGTAGTGGATGTATGTGTGGTGTATGTAGGGCCTGTAGTGGATGTATGTGTGGTGTATGTAGGGCCTGTAGTGGATGTATGTGTGGTGTATGTAGGGCCTGTAGTGGATGTATGTGTGGTGTATGTAGGGCCTGTAGTGGATGTATGTGTGGTGTATGTAGGGCCTGTAGTGGATGTATGTGTGGTGTATGTAGGGCCTGTAGTGGATGTATGTGTGGTGTATGTAGGGCCTGTAGTGGATGTACGTCCTACAGCTTTATTGTTTGTACAGAAATAAGGAAAGGAGAAACATATGTATAGTGTGGATGTACTGTATGTTTGAATACATGTCAGAGTGAGCCTCCGGCATCTTGGAGTGGGCACCGCCTCCACCACATCAAAGACACCACCTCCACCACATCAAAGACACCACCTGACCCCTGGGAACCAGGCAGGTGAGGTCTGTAATCGAATGCTTCAGCTGCAGTAATATTACTGATCTCAATATGACTAAATTGAGACACATTTTGGTTTAATCCTATTAGTAATTAACACATTTTTCTGTCACAATGTTACATGAATATGTAAAAAAAACATCCTGCCTTTTACTTCTGGAATCTTTTAGTCAATTTACCAACATTATTTGCTAGCAAATGTTTCCTAAATTCTTGTATCAGACCATCACCAGTTGTGCCGTCTGTGGGAACATACGGGGTCTCTGAGCACTTAAACTTCTTAAACTTCTTCAGCCCTGTATATTTTTCTGAGGCGTCTTCACTAATTCAGAAATACAGGTCCATCACGCTTTTAGATCCCAGCCCAACACACCTGTTGAAGGATGTTTTACCAATTATAGGCAGTTCTATTCTAGACCAGATCAATTGTTCTTTATTGACAGGTTATGTACCTCGGTCCTACAACGTGGCAGTGATTAAACCATTGCTTAAAAAACCATCACTGGATCCCGACGTGTTAGCAAGTTATAGGCCGTTGTCCACCCTTCCTCTCCTCTCCCATCCTCTCCTCTCCTCTCCTCTCCTCTCCTCTCCTCTCCTCTCCTCTCCTCTCCTCTCCTCTCCTCTCCTCTCCTCTCCTCTCCTCTCCTCTCCTCTCCCCTCCCCTCTCCTCTCCCCGTCTCTCCTCTCCTCTCCTCTCCTCTCCTCTCCTCTCCTCTCCTCTCCTCTCCCCGTCTCTCCTCTCCTCTCCTCTCCTCTCCTCTCCTCTCCTCTCCTCTCCTCTCCTCTCCTCTCCTCTCCTCTCCTCTCCTCTCCTCTCCTCTTTTTTACTTTGAATATTTTTCTTATTACACAGTTGAGCAAATTTGTCTAGGTTGCGAAGAAGGCTAAGGTCGGCCCTGGAGTCAGGAATTCAGACTTCAAACACCTCATCCTCTCTGGTGTTGGTTGGTTGGTTTCCCATTTAATCTGTATTTTATCGAGCTTTCTCATCTATTTGGCTGCTGTAGTGGCATCCTTGGACCCTACAGGAGAGGATCACAATGGGGGAGGAGGATGGTTTACGGTTAAACCCTCTCCTTTACTGGCCTGATACACAAAACCTCCGCCTCTTCAATATTGCAGAAGCAAAGATGAGCTGCCGGCCAGCACATTGGTGGCAATAGGGTCCACGCATCATGACCATCCTCCATCAAAATGCGATACATCTAAATACATTTCTCAGAATGTATTTGAAGATGAGAGAGAGCATAAACCAGGAACCAGACAGAAATCAGTAATAAAGTCACGACCCGGTTACGGAAGCCCTAACAGCATTACAGCCTTTAAAAATCAAATTTAAAACACGTAATCATGTTTGTCATATGCATCTGCATCTCTTAATACATTTATTCATTAGGCGTGATTTATATGACGGGACATTGCGACTGTCAAAATTACGTCGGACACAAAAGTCATACAACTGACATGTTGAAGAATGAATGAAATGATAAGAATTTATTCATAACTACCAATATTACATGTCCAGATGCTCAAATGCACTTATAAATATGCCCAAATAGCAATCAATGCCATGGATAATGTAATTGTAATTGAAAATTTGTGTTATTTTGTATGGGTGCGTAAAAACAAGCGTTAAATGGAACGAGAAACACGCACACCTCCTGCTGACTCATCAAAAACAGGCGTTATTGTGAAATCCGGTTTTATTAACCCAAAATGTGCGCTTGCTTTGAGGTTGACATCCCAAATATGCACAATCAATACAATGATAAATACTTCTTTTTTTTTTAATTCTATCAGAAAAATCTTGTAAAACATGTTTTACATTTTTATTAACAGTACAGGTTTGGTTAAACATTGTTCTTAAGTGCTTCAGCTTACTTTTGTATTGTCTGAGGTCTCCAGAATCCAATCAATGATGGAGGGGAAGCTACTGGTATTTAGCGCCCTCTCTTGGTCACCATCTTCCATCTTCCTCTAAAATGCCGGTGGCGGCTGCCTGTGACGATGCAGAGGCGGGATTTGAACTCTAGATTTAATACGTTTATTGGGTCGCACCTCTGACAACATCAAAAAAGTCTTCCCTGAGTTCCCAGTTCATCTGCTAACAAAACTTTCAATAATGAGGACATCCTGGCACGATACTTTGTAGAAAACTCCAGATTTAAATTTCCAGTTTTGCAATTAAATAGGGGGTGCACAGTAAAAAATAAATAAAAAAGTGGTAGTCCCACCAAAATATCCACCAAAGAAGTCAAAGGTCCACAACAACAGGACACACCTCCCAGACAGGCCTGATTTACGATTGTCCTCTGGACAAGATTTATTTTGTCTACTTATTAATTAATCGCCAAATGTATGAGGCCCCATTAAGTATGAGATTTGTGTATGTGTGTGTGTGTGTGTATGTGTGTGTGTGTGTGTGTGTGTGTGTGTGTGTGCATCTCTCTGTAAGGTTCTTGTTGCTATGCAGGTCACAGTCTCACTCAGTCCCTATAACAACATGCTCAAAAGGCATCTGGCCTCTATCAACATATCTGTCACCCAGGTGTCTCAGGAAGGAGACAAATATTTAACCTTTGGACAATAATTGAAAATCTGCTGGATGGATTTTGGAACAGAAACATTGACTTTTTAATTGCCGGGGTTTCATAAAAATATATATCACTGGGTACGAGTTTCCTCAAAGGAGATGCTTCATGAGGCGGCCACCTTTAGGTGACAAACTCAGACTTTAGCAGGGACTCATTTAAATGTAGCAAAAAGAAACGTTGAATGATGTACCCAAGGAACATTTTCAGAAGTTTTTGTTAGACTGTAGCACCATCGGATGAAATGAGAAGATAAAACTGACATGTGTCCATCACTGTGATGTGTGTTCCACAGGGACTAGTCTGGGCACCTTTACACTTCGGTCCGCTGTGTTTTGGGGGTGGGACCCAACACAGCCTGATGGGGCTTCTGTTGATTTGCTGCTTCTCTGGAAAAACTGGAGGAGGTTTTCCTGCAGGGAACCCTCGTGGCTGGATGCCCCGATCTCTGTGGCCTGCGTGGAGCAGCAGCGGTGAAACTTCACCAGCTGTTCTCTGATTTGCCTGTTCAAAAGCCCGTAGAAGAAGGGATTGACTGCAAAGGAGGAGTAGGCCAGCCAGGTCACCACCTCCTCCAGGTCCCCCGGGCTCTGCAGGGAGCCAGTCAGAGACATGTGCAGGTGGAAGATGAAAAAGGGCAGCCAGCACAGCAAGAACTGACCCACGATGAAGACCAAGGTGAGGGCGGCCTTGCCCCCGCTGAAGGCCCTCTCTGGAGACAGACGCTGGGGCAGACTGTGGGCGGCGCCAATCATGGTGGTCTGGCTGTTGATGGAGTCCGAGCGGTTCTTGGCGAGGTTGGCGTTGGCCCAGGCGGGCACGGTGGGGACCAGCTGCAGGGCGGCAGAGCGAGCCACCTTGTAGACGGCGCAGTAGACGGCCAGTATGACCACCGCGGGGAGCAGGAAACAGACCACGGTGAAGAGCACGGCGAACACGCCTCGCAGGCGGCTGTGGCTGGCGTGAAGCGAGCAGTGGGCTGCGGCGATGGAGCTCTGGTGCCCGTAAGCCGGCCACCCAAAAACGGAGACCAGAGCCAAGAGGGCCGACTTCACCCAGATCAGGAGCATGACGCCGACGGCGAGGTTGATGGTCATCTTGACCTCGTAGCGCATTGGGTGGACAATGTAGAAGTAGCGCTCCACGTTGACGGCCGTGATGGTGAGGATGGTCAGAGAGATGAGGAAGACGTTGAGGAAGATGTAAACCTGACACTCCAGGACAGTGAACGCCACCGTGCTGAAAAATGGCGAGCTGGATATGATGCCTAGCGGCATGAGCAGGATGGCGCACAGCAGGTCCACGCCGCACAGGTGACACACAAACGCAAATCTCTTGAGGTGGGGGGCCCGCGCGATGGCCACCATCACGCCGGTGTTGGACAGCAAGGCAATGAGATTCAGGGTCACCATGCAGAACAACCCGAAAAGGTCTTTGATCTGGGACTGGGAGCTGGTGACCACGCCCACATCGGCGGGAACTGTGGGATTTGTAGTCCATACGGTTGTGGTGAGGTTCGGCAGGCCCGCCAGCACCGGGGCGGGTCTGACGGCCATCATGTTACTTCTTAAGGACTCCCTCCATTTCCAAGGCCGTTGTGGATGGAAGTTCTGTGTTAAAGAGACCAAACTGTTCTGACACGAGCTCAAATAACTAATGGACATTATGTCTGAAGCTGCAGAAGCAGCAGTTGAAGCTGTCCAACAGCTTTCGAGCAGATATTTGCTAGGCGAAATTATTTTATCTGCACAACACAATTTTTTTTTTTTTTTTGAGGAAAATACACCAACACAGCACAAATTGTACATTTGATCTACTTCATCGATCTTCCACTCACCTGGTCCCGTCACTGATGGCGTATGTCTGACTGCAGGTCACCCAAAGTGTCTTCAGTCCTCAGGAGATTCAAACTGAGTGTAGATGTGACAGATGTGGACGCTCTCTCTCTCTGTGTGTGTGTCCACGTCACTCCTGTCCTGCGCTCTGTGTGGTACTGACTGTCACTCATTGTTTCTTTTTTTGTCCTCACCCGCGCAGCCTCTTCTCTGTGTCCTATTCTCCACCAGATTCTTGCTCAGTTATAACACACAGTGTTGGTTTTCACAGCACGTTTATTTAGCATTAAGGGTGGGGAGTTTAGAGAGGGGTCTATTTATAGTAATTACACGATAACAGTGCTTTAAACCATGAAACCTATTTCATTTATAATCACATACAGAAACAGAAGTAAATTACAGTAATATCTGTTAGGATCACCAGACTGCTCAAAAGAAGGAGGCCAAACGTCGAGCAGCTACTTTACTTTATTATTTTCAGTGCAAAAATGCAGCAGGTAATAAGAAAACTCACCAGACATGTAGGCATCAGAACTTTAGTGTGTTTTTAAATCATGCAGTCATGATTTATGAGCTATATGTTTATCCTGCATTCTAACCACTAGAGCTGCTTGAGTAGAAATGTTTCACTTCAGATTTGCATAAGTGAAGGTACCTTTGCCTTGATCACAGCCCGTATGCTTTAACATTCAAATAGATGCGCTTTTAAGCAAGTGCAAAAGAATTAAGTCCTCCTTCAGAGAAAATATATTATCATTTCTGCCGGTTTTTATAAATCCACCGCGCTAATGAATGCAGCGAGGTGTAAAAGGTGAAAGAAAGTGAAACCAAGGAGAACTCGGGAGCTAAACCCAAGATCTGGGAAAGTACAAACTCAGGAAAGTATTAAAAGTCGAAGGAACAGCGAGGCCCCCGTCACACTGTGCAAAACAATAAGGCACCAAGCAGCGAGAATCCCCATTGCATTATGGGAAAAGAATCTGCAGACAATCATATTCAGAGACCGGCGTTTCACCTTCCACTGAGCGAGCGGGGCCCTGTCAACTCCTCCCCTGAGCTGAATCAGGCCATCTTCAGCTCCAGCAGGTAACGCAGGCGACACTGACTCTCTTTGTAGATGAGATACTCGCTGTTGCTGAAGTGGCTGCCGGAGTACTGGGGCTGATCCACAGGCGGCCCCTGGGGCACGGACACTTTCTTCCCCTCCAGCGTGATGAAAGTGTCCTCTTTTGGATCTGAAAACACAGAAAGTGGAGCCTTGACCCGACTTGTTGCTTTAAATGTCGCCTGACAGCTTGCTGTCCTCCTCAGGCGCATCACACCTCCTGCTGGGGAGTTTGTGAGACTTGAACTCAGACGCTAAGTCCAGTTTTGCTGAAAGAAACGCGCATTTGGTCGCCGAAAGTGTAATAGAGGTGTAATAACAGTGTACCCGGCTCCACCAGTCCTCGCGCCACCACGCTATCAAAGCCTGCAGGAGCCTTCTTTAAGGAGGAGTTGTCAACGGTGATGGTCTTCTCCTTCCCAAGGGCGACCTCGCACAGAAACATCACGCCGGTGTTTTTGGAGGTTCGTACTACAAACACACACACGTTATAATAATATAGTTATGATCGCATCCAGGTTTATTTAAGGCTTCTTTGCCGTCGTGGAGTCAGCCTCACCGTAACCAGCGGATTTGCTGTTTTCAGATGCAAAGTAGATGCCGCGACCGACACGGCCCCCTGAGTGGGGCATGATCCTCAGGCCGCTCTTCAGGATGGCTGCCACCACCGCTATGTTTGTGCCGTGCCACAGAAGACGGCGGTTCTCCAGGCTGTCGTTTTCACCGAAGCGTTCTCCCTGAGACGTGCAGTGAATGTTAGCCGGAGGAGGTCGGTCCTGTCGGATCAGTGGAGCTGCTCTTACCTCCGTTTCTCTGTCCGCCTCCCACACGTTGAGGATCTTTGGATTGCGGTAACCGTTTGAAGTCATTTCCAGGTACTTTTGTATAATCTTTCGATGACAAACAAGATTTATTTATTATTAGCAGCTTCAGCTTTCAGTATTTTTATTCCTGCTGTAGAAAAATGAGATGTAATAGATTCAATACCAACAAAAAACAATAAAAGTGCCTTTGTGCCGAGCAGAGGAGCAGCACAGGCGAAGGACCCAACATCTCATCCCTGGCGTGGCCATATAAGAGCTTCGCATTAGATGGTACCTTAAATGTTTCTGTCTCTGTGTCCAGCAGACTCAGGCGGCATCTGAGAGAGTTGTAGTCTTGATCCAGAGGGTGAGGAACCGTCTCTATCATCTCCTCCTGCGCCTTCTCGGTCTCCGACTTCAGAGTCTGGGCCAGCTCGATGTCTGCCAGCACCTTCGCACGCAACAGGAAAAAAGAAGTTAGCCGTTGCTGCAACGTCGAGGGCTCTTTAAAATGATCTCACCATGAGCATCTCTTTTTTTTGCTCCACAATTTCTTGGCTGTTGATCGTTGGCGGCCTGTTCCGGCCAAAGTTGTGTGGAACGGTGGTGAAGAACTTTGAGGAAAGCTCTTCCAGGCGCGAGCTTCCTCTTCGTTGCTTCATGGCTGCTTCGATCTCCTCCAGCACTTCAAAGCCCTTTGCAATCTGCATTTTACTGAGTTTTCCCAAAGGCATCTTCTTGATGTCTGCATAAAAGAAACACGTGTGCGCACGTGAAAGCCCACGTCCGCAGAAAAAAAAGGTGGTGACTTTAATCCTTTATATCTTTATCCAGTAACTATGATCTAAAATAGGAGTCAGAGATCATCTGTGCTTAAAGTGGTGATGCTGTGCTATGTTTTACATCCCTCACCTCCATTCCACCAGTTTTCCACACTGGTTAAGCTGGTGTTCTTATTCAGAACCAGTTTGAAGCGTGCTGAGCTGAGACTCACCCACCTAAGTTCATGCATTCCATAGCTTCTTTAAACATGTCGTTGCTGAAAATCAGCTTAATCAGGTTCTTGGTGGCGCCGTCGAGCGTGCAGGGAAGGACGTTTTTGCTGACTTTGACGTTTTTGCCGTCCACTTCGTCCACCTGGAAGCACACGTTTAGATGCTCATGCCAAACCGCTGCAGTTTGAGGCGCTGCATCAGGGAGGATAACGGCCCACCTTGACCTCGGCGTCCTGCTCTCCATCCACCTCGATCATGGTGTACTTCCCAGCGTAGGACACAAAGTTCGACCGATCGCTCCAGCTGTTCTTTGTCTTGTCTTTAAACTTCTTTTCAAAGTCCTTGACAGCTTTTTCCAGCTTATCAAACGGGCTGAGTTTGCTCTGTCCCACTTCCCCCTGGATTTCAAAGAGGAGCCAATCAGTGCTCACAATGATGTTACGTGATAGCGAGGGCAAACTAACTTACCACCCTGCCCCATCTGTTCCAAGAATAGAACCGGTTGTTGTCTTTGATCACTTGAATGACGTAGAACTTGTTATTGTTTTGCCCGATGTTTGTTTGATTGAGCATGCAGTCGTAGTCTTCGTGCACCTGGTGAGACAACACACGTTAGCAAACATTACGAAAGCGGAGAACTCCACGGAAGCGTCGCGGCCACCTGCTCCTCACCTCGGCAGATGCTGACACCTGGCAGTGTTCATCCACCTTCCTCCTGCCTTTGACCTGCGGCCCCGCAGCCAGGAGGGCCTCTTTGGCGGAGGTGAAGGCATCTTTGGGCTCCGAAGTCTCCTCTTTTGCCTTCTTCCCTCCTGCCCTGGCAGCAGAGGCGGCTCTCCTCTTTGGTGGCATGATCCTGTTTGGAAGAGCAAGGAGAGAAAGCTACTGATGAATGTAATTTAATCCTGGACAGGCTCAGACATGCCCGACCATTTCACCCTCCCTCACCGAGGAGCAGCACAAATGGATCAATTACGCATGTGACGTTAGTTACCATGTAATTACTAGTTAGTAATGACATGTAGGGACAGGGGTAATAAGCTGGTGCCAGATGAGCAAGCTTAATGTTCCTTTTAAAAGCAATTGTCACCTTAAATGTGAGTTATTTTGAAAACGACGTGAATTCTTGAGTAACTTGCCTTTGACGTCACTAATCAATCCACCGAGGCCACGGCAGGACAGACGGACAAAGACGACTCTATTACCGCGGAGGCGGCGACCCACAGCGGCTCGTCCGAGGGCGATGAATGCAGGAAGTTTGCAGTGACTTACAGTCATGGAGGAAGAGGAGGAGCTCCGCTACGTTTGGCCTGGGCGAGGCATCATGCTAACGCCGAATGAGCTAGGCTAACTAGCGGCTACAGCGCCACCTAGCTCAGTGCGGTAATTACTGTCACGTGATCGACACACGCTCTATTAAGTATTTCACACGGAGGAAAAGAACAGCACACTTTTCCAAACAAGCACAAGTTGTTTTCGCCCTGAAGCAACTTCAGATGGCATAGCTCTAATCTAAACATAGTTTAGCAGAAACATATAGTCGATTACTCACATGCTAATAAGGTTGGCATTAATTAATCATAATATATATATATGTTTATAATTATATGTAACGACGTATCATAGTTATATTTAAAGCTAAACAGAAATAGTTTTATACTTTCTTCCTATGCAATATTTACAGCAAGAAACAGCTGTTTCCTTTTGAAATGCTGCTCTTCTCTATGGACACTAGGTGGCAGTAGTAAGCCTAATTCACGCTTGTTATCCCCCCTTAAGATATTGTTCGGTCTCGTCAGATGGCGGCGATAAAACAGATCAGATTTTAAAATCCAGACGGACGCAAAACATTATGATACATTTTCCATGTTTTCCTTTTTGTCACACCTGAAAGTGTTCCTGTGAAAGACACCAAATTTACTCAAGGCAGCTGCGCAGCATCAGTGCAGCCTGGCTGGTGTGGGTCTAAATAGTGTTCATAAATGTTTAAAAACTTAATTATTCTCCAAAGGTGTTTGGCTAGCACATATTTTCACAGTATATATCTGAATGTGTAAAAAGAAATCTCATTTAATTGAGCTTATTATCATGTGCAAGAACGAGCCATGAGGTCAAATTTGTATTGATTAAAAAAAGACACCATTTATTTACATAAATTACAAGAAAGCACAAACTGGATCACCAAAGTCTACATTAAAAAGGTCTTGTACATTATATATTACATTTAACAGATTTACTATAGTTTACTCCATCATTGCAAATAGAAGTTGTAATACAAGGGCTAAAACTTCATCGTCATCTCATTTAAAATTGCTAATCAAACAGAACAGAATCATAGAATTGGGAACATTGTACTCACAGCACTTTGAGGACAACAAAGTCAGGACAACCGTCTGCGCGATCTCTGTAATATCTGAGACACCTGATTGAGGACTAGAGATTAAATAACTGTTTACAACGTCTGGCAGAGGAGCCGGGCCGGCTTTCACAAGGACGAGGTTGTGGAGTCCACGACCTCCCGTCCGTTGCACACCGTCGGGACAACATTGGAGGCAGATGCTGTGAGACATTAAACAATAATGAGAAGGAATGTTTTCATTCACATTTACAGCCACACTGACAGTTGAAAAGCAAATTTCCTTCCTTCTGTTCTGCATTGTTTCTCATGAGAAACTACCAAATGTCGGCGTGAAAAGATGTGAATTGGATAAAATTAGAACGTTACCTAATATAAAGTAAAACACACCTTTGAAATGTTGTGTTTGCGTGTACCTTGAGAGAAGCTGGAGCCCGGGCCGGTGGTCACGCTGAAGCGGGTGGTGGCGACTCTGAGGGTGCAGACATTCTTCTGGGGCTGGAACAGGATGATGTGGACCTTCGGCGCGAACAGGCAGCCCAACACCACTGAGCCGCTCAGGCTGACGGAGATGCACATGGTGGTGGTCTGAACCTGGAGGAGGACAGAGGGTTCACAAACAAGGTCAGCGACAGGTCCTCTTCAGGAGGTCCTGATGATGCTCTCAAGAAGTAGAACCACGCGTCTTCATTAACAAGAGGGAGCTCAGAGGAGGGGGAGCGAGCGAAAGCTAAAAGGGTTGAGCTGTCTGTTGTTGCCGTTCTCCTCATGCTCCGTTCCAACAAGTATGCTCACGTTGCGCTAAAAAAGGTGCAGGCACCCGACACGTTGATCACGTTGATGTAAGACGGTGAAAAAATGATTTGTTTCCTGAAACATTTGAAAACACACATGCAAAATATGTGAATTGTTGCCAACACAAGGTCGTGGTACGTTCCGGCATGTATATCATGATAGGTGCAGGGATCTGTGCACCATAAATTCAGCATTAAGATTCAATTCATGCCGCCTCTGAGACACAGCACACATGGCGCTGCGCTCAGGTCCTGGATTGAGATGTCAATTCCTCAGAACCCATGACAGGTTCGCTGTAAATCAGGTTTATTTGGGCCAGTGCTAAACGTTCTTCACTTTGGACCCATCGTTGACTTAACCTGAGGACGGGACCGCTGGAGCGACCTGTTAAGTGGTTTAAATAATTTATGGTGCTTTAGGAGAGCAGAGGACGAGGAATTTGCCTCCGCAGTCACATTCGGTTTTGGCACAGTTTTCCAGTGGAGGGTGTTTCTCTTCACTGGTTTAACAATTTTGTTTTGTAAATGCAGTGATTTTTATTGGCTTGCTTAAGGTAGAACGTCCCAGCAGATGTAAAATTCAAGCTTTTATTGGTGTTTCTCTTCTGGATCAACCTGCAACGACCATGTCTGAGCAGGCCGACACCAACGCCGGCGCAGTAGCTCTGAATATCCATCGTTGTCTCGCCTGTTTGCAGCCCATCTTTTGATGTTTACTCTGTCGTGCTAGCTGCCGAAATGAGATGACCAGCCCGCGGCCTCAGGATATGAGGCAAAGCTTCCATATTTCATAAGGTAATCAGACGTGTCCACGCTACAGTGGGCGGCATTCAGGGGTCTTCGACAGTTCCAGACAGACCCTCATCATATCCAAGATTTGCATCAGGCTGCAACATCCGAGAGGTGTCGGAGTCCTGGTGTAAATCAGCGACCACACGACCGTACTGTACCTGTGAAAGAGCCGAGCCGACTCATTGGCTCTGGCTATTACTCATCGGCCGGGGGGGGGGGGGGGCTCTGCCGTCTGTTTGATGAGCCCCTTTGTGGCTGTGGGTCTCGTGTTGCCTGAGGGGAGCGACAGCTCCTCTGAGCATTTCTGTAATCCCAGGACAGAGGCCACAGCTGGGAATCAGCATCCCAGCGCTTCACGCTCCGCTCAACGCTTAGCGGCACACGTAGGGACACACGTAGGGACACGCATAGGGACACACGTAGGGACACGCATAGGGACACACGTAGGGACACACGTAGGGACACGCATAGGGACACACGTAGGGACACACGTAGGGACACGCATAGGGACACACGTAGGGACACACGTAGGGACACGCATAGGGACACGCATTGGGACACTATCTATCTATCTATCTATCTATCTATCTATCTATCTATCTATCTATCTATCTATCTATATCTGTTTGTCTGTCTGTCTGTCTGTCTGTCTGTCCGTCCATCCATCCATCCGCCTGTCTGTCTGTCTGTCTAATAACGTGTGTGAAACCCCTTTAACTGATAAAACAACACTATATTTGTCAGCCTTCTCCCTGAGTCCAGCCTCCACTTCCATAATTTACTTTCTCCTCATCAATTTTTCAGCTTTATCAGGTTGCTCTTGTTCTTGTCCCTGAGAGCTGCTGATCATCTCCAGCATGCAGCCAGTTCTGCTGAATTCAAGCAATAGAGCAACAATAAATAGAGAAAAAGAACATCTGAGGGCCAAATCAATACTGGCTGATGGTTGTCTGTGATTTGACGGATCAAGTCAAAATTTTACAGTGGTCACTTCCTAAAAACCCTGATGGCCACAGGGCCCAGGTATCATTTCACTGACAATAACGTCATGTTGTAAGTAGCATTTTCATGGACATTGTGGACTTACCCTGTAGTCACTGGCTGTAACATAGAAAATAGGTTGGAAAGCCAGCCAGATGATGCATGTGGTGTACATGGTGAACCCGATGAACTTGGCCTCGTTGAAGTTCTCAGGGCATTTGCGTGTTTTGAAGGCGTAGACGGTGCAAAGGATGATGAGGATGCAGTTGTAGGTGAGGGACACGAGCATGCTGGAGTCCTTGCTGTTACACTTGAGGGTGACCACATCCCTCCGCTCTGGGCTCACTTCCTTTCGCACACCCGGGGCCTCGACCACCAGCCAGACAATGACTACGACCAGCTGACAGGAGATCAGAGCCCCACAAATGGCGACCTGGGAGGCCGGGCTGATGAAGCGAGGCCTCTGGGCTCCGTCCTTCACTCCGCTGAAGATCCGAGCAATGCGGTTGGTCTTAGTGAGAAGGGCTGAGTAGCACACGGCAAAGGAGGTGCCTAACCCCAGCCGGCGTAGCGTGCACACGGCGGTGGAGGGTTTAGCGATGTAGATGAAGGTCATGCTATAACACATCAACACACCCAGCAGAAGGATGTAGGAGAGCTCGCGGCCGCTGGCTTTCACCACGGGCGTCTCGTTGTGTTTGAGAAAGAGGCCGACAATGAAGAGGGTACACATCATCCCCAGACAAGAAACAGTGACCGGTCCGATCGCCCAGGCGTCTTCCCAGCGGATGTACTCCTCGGGCAAATCATAACAGCCTGTCAGGTTGGCCAGAGGCCACTGTCCAAAGCTGCAGTCAGCGCAGGTGAACTCGTCGAGCAAATACTGGAAGGGCTGACAGGGGATGCAGATCCAGCAGCACACGTCTCCAGGCTGCATGCTCTTCACCTCGTTCTTCCTGCAGGGGTCGCTGCATTGGGAGGTCGGCGCAACTTGGCCAGCCCAAGGGATCAAGCTTGTGTTGAGGGTCAGCCCCTGAGCCCAGTACCCAACCTTCTGGTAGACGTAGCGGTCGCCTTCTTTGTGGTAGTGGAAAATGTTGTAACGGCCCAGACTGTCCCCAAAGCCATCGAAGCGGACCACGTTCTCCGTGTCTGGCGGACGGAATGGTGCTGTTACAGGAGACGAGAGCATTAGAAAATTACAATACTTGCGTAATTAAAAGCTAAAATCAATCCTTATATAGTGCTTATATTAAAAATGTGATTTTTTAAAAGAAAAACGCACTTAGTAGTTTATTTGAGTCTCTGCGTGGCTCCTTAAAGTTGGAGCATAATTTAAAACTTCTCATTAAATCTTGTCTCTGGACTGCAATATTATTTATTTGCCACAAGCGATGAAGGGAAAAAGTCCCATTTGGACATAAACACAGTGGTGCACCTCCCTCTCCCAACTATGAAAATGTCAGTATTTCCATAAATGAAAGGAGAAGACAGCTTGTTAAGAACAGCGAGCATGAGAATTGTTAGAGCTGGCATTTGTGACATGTGGATGCATGGATGCAAATGCTGTCGCCTCGTTGAGAAGGGGCAGAGGAGAGATGACCCTCGCGTGATCGCTGTCCGTGATGCCGAACACCCACCTCCCCCTCAAGTCAAGTTATACGGAGAAAATAAGCCTCCGAGCACAAGAGTGAGCAGTTAGTTTCACGTTTGCAATGTTGTGGAAACATGCGTGAACCGTTCCTGCATCACATTCCACTGCGCGGGATTAGACACTCACCTTCAAACTTGACTTTGAGGATGTAGTCCCGGTAAAACTTTCGGCCGTTGCCGCGTTTCAGAGCATCGCACACCTTGGTTGAGTTGGGGCACAATGCCTGCCTCATGTTGTGCAAGGCGGCAGCCATTGCGTAGACAGCATTTACCACAAACATGATCTTGGATTCCGGCTGGAAGGGTGCCTCCCGGAGCGAGTGTTTCCCACAGCTCAGATCATGGAGGCTGCACTGGAACTGGTTTTCCCAGAACTCTCTGAACCAGGGATTCCTGCTGTTGTTATAGGGGTGAAGGCCAGTGAAGTAGTCGTTGAACCTGGGTATCTGATAGGAGGCCAGTTCGATGGTGAACGCTCCATCAGCCACGGCCTCGCTGCCCCTCACCACGCTCTCCTGCGCCCCCCAGCCATCGCTGGCTACCCAGGTGAAGGTGACGTTCATGCGGTTGGCCGCCACCAGCAGCTCGCGTGCGTCTTCGCTGCGCGTGAACAGGATGACCACCTTGGCGTTAGACTTCTGCTGCAGGGATCTGATCACATTCTCGTAGCTCCAGCGGCTCATGGAGCGGCTCACCTTGGCCGAGGTGGCGATGCAGATCTGGCGGGCACGAGCTTCTTGCTGGAAGGCATCGATGCCTGTTTCCCCGTAATCACCTTCCGACGCTACTGTAGAAACATAGGTCCAGTTGAAATACCGTAGGATCTCCGCCATGGCCTTGGCCTGGTAGAAATCGGGGGGAACGGTGCGGGCGAAATAGTCGTAACGGGTCTTGTCACTGAGTTTGGCGCTGGTGGAGGCATAGCTGATCTGAGGGATTTGAAAGAGTCGCAGGAGGTTGGCTACCTGAAATATGAGAGACGGAGGAGTTTATAAATTCAAGTTAGCTTGGAAAAACAGAGAATCAGAGCAAGAAAGGGAGGGGTAAGACCAGAGGGTTGCAAGTAAAAAGAGGGCAAAGGGAGAATCTTGAAACTGAATTTCATGTGTAATAGGTTCTGTCAGTGGCACCATGCCACATGTCATGTGCAGAGGAAGATACTGACGAGCTGTTGCTTCAGGCGCTTCTGTGGAGGCCTCAGGGTAGCCAGGCTGATCAGTCAAATGAATGCCAACTTCACTCTATTTGACTTTAATGTCAGTTCACACACCAGCACACTTGTGGCATCACGAATACCAATGAGTCATTCCAAAATTCAGATTCAGATTCAAAACCACCTATTTGGTTTTTCTTTTAAAGTCAAGCCCGCAGCATTCTGCAACGGAACGAATTAAAATTCAACAACGTCATTAACAGATATGATACAAGCAGCTTAAATTGCCAATCACGGCAACAAAAACCTCTTCTGGACTTATGTTGTGCCTCATTTGATTTAATCACCCTGCAGGATCAGCAGCGATAACTGGATTGATTAGAAGTAACGAGGGATCACTTTGGAGGCAGATTTATCTGCAACATCACAACCAAGATGATGCACAGCGACAACAACCGAGTTGTTTACTGGATTAAAATCAGAACTTTTCTCACCATGAGCAACTCTGACAGCACTAGTAACACAGACCCTTTGGTCAATCAGAGGTCGTCTAAGGTGGAGGACTTGTCCCCTCCAGAGTCTCCTCCCATCAATCACAACCGTGGCGGTCCACACTCGTACCAGTTGTCGCACTACCAAACTGTTAGGGGTGCAGCAGCTCTCTCAAACCAGCCTACTTGCCAAAGATTGCAGGTGCTAATTATTTTAGGAATGAGGAAAGCTAAGTCCGAAACGTCATCGGCCTCCATCTCAGCCAGCAGCAAGATTTGATAGTAATAGATTTCTACCCATAGAGGGCATTCACTCTTAGAATACAGCAAATTGAAAAACTTGGACAGAAATGTCAAGAGTTGGACAATATTCAATCAACAAACGCACCTAATACCCCAAAACATTTGTTTTCAGGGGAAGAATTTTTTGTCCAAAAACCATATACATGAAGATTCAGATCCAACACTGTCGTTAATGTGAGACCAAGAGTCTTTTCTCAGCTCTTTCAGGTTCCTCATTAGGTCAGGAGTGGACCTAGATCATTCAAAGCCTGATCTGAGCTTGAGACTCAGACATTTGCTGACTGAACGACGAAAGGTCTTAAATAAGTCAGTGACTTCTTAAAAACTGCTCTGCTAGACAATTTGTTCTGATTAAGCGATTTCTATTATATTTTAACACAAAAGCAGTCGGAAAGGCTCAGAGGGGTCCTGCAGGGTAGAGCGAGGAGGTCCTGGTGGAATTGGAATCCAGGTCAGTAACACTGCATCTGATTCTTTAGTTCAGGGTCTTAACTACATCTGAGCAGCGAGTCCTTCCAGACAAACACAAAGATCCTGATAGATGCAGAAACACTTGTACCATGGTGCATTATTAATCAACTTCAATTCTTAAATAATTATAAAGCTTCAATACAATTTGGGTGTCATTTTCTCTACGGGGGTAAAACACACATTCACTGTGCTGACATTTGGTGATGTTTGTAATAGTGAAGGAGTAATTCCTCTGCAGGGCTTTGAGAGGAACACAATGCCATCTGAGTAATCCACTTACATGTGACTTATAGAGGGTGTAAATCGCAGCGCCAGCTGTGCTGCCAATACAATTGGCTCATTAAAATGTAATTATATAGATGTTTACATAGCCTGGTGCGCCACAATCCAAGACATTTGTGTGCCAAAGCCTGTGATTGACACCTTAGTCACTCAGACATCTCAGTTAGGAAACGTGTGAAGGAGATTACAGCTGCTTTGGGATTAGGTGGCTTTATAAGGCAAACATGCTCATTGCCCACAGTTGCAAAAGGTTTTAGTGCCATGAATACAGTTGCCTAAGTGTGTAACTTAGCCTATGTCTCAGTTTCACCATAAATCAGGAGAGAATCGGATTCTCCGTGCGACACCTTCTTCAGTTCCCCAAATGAGCACGAGGTTCGGCGTGACTGCGCTCCAGGGTCTCTCGCTGAGCCGATTACCGCAAAAGCAGTTTCCGCCAAAACGGTGAGAGCATAAAGAGCCTGGTAGCTGTATCTGACATTGAGGCGCTAAGCAACAGGATTGGTCTTTTCAGCTGTCGTGTACTGTTTCCATAGAGATACCCCGGAGGCACCGGTGAGCAGCGTGAGCCAGACTCACACCGACGGCCCGTGTGAAATGTCAAAATATGCTCGTGTTACGCCACATATAGCCATTCATACATGGCAAAATTTCATTTAAAAAAATACTTTTTTAGTGTTTAAAAAGTGGCTGCTCGAAGGCGAACCAGAGATGCTGTTCATTTTGCAGCACATCAGGCCGCACACTGTTTACGACTGCCCAGCACGGAAAGGCTGAGAGGCGTTATGTAAAAGAAATAAAGGCGTAAAGCAAGGACAGCGGAGGCAAACTGGCAAATGGTAGAAGTGCAGGGACACAGAAATAAGAGACTGAGAGAGTTCTGGTCGAGGAAATATCAGGCCTACTTTGTAGAGATGTCATGATTTTTTTTTTTTCGACATGAAAAGCCCATCTGCTCTTCCCAGAAGACTGTCTCAGTGTGCTTTTACAGCAGTAACACTATTCCCAGAGCAATAGTCCGTGTCTCCACTCACTATCACACACACACACACACACACACACACACGCTCACGCTCACGCACAGCAAACTGCAGTATTCCAAACCACACTTCTGACTGCACACACCAGAGCAGGACACACATGTACACATAACATAGCGTACAGTTATGCTATCCTCATAAGTTTATTTCTTATATCTTGGTTGCTTGGCAACAGTTTTAAATGGGTAGAAGTGTAGGCGCCAGGGTGGTGTGGTCCTGCCCCCTCATCCTGCTGGAATGAGATTCTCCTTTATGTGGCAGTAGTCTTTCAAGCCCCCAGAATGAATCTCCGCCACATGTTAAGATGTAGCCACGCGTCCATTCATTTCCAACACCAGCAGGCTTTAGCGTGCACTCACCTCCATTCATGTCATTTCTTCACTCTGACTCACTTCACTTCATTTCATGCTCCATGCAAACTAGCAGAAAAATAAGTTAAAACCCAAGGGTTAGGGTTAGGCCGGAGACGGTTTTACCAATGGGGGAGTTTGTGCAGTGGACATTGTATACATTGCAGCTGCCCAAACAGCATGTTCAGCTAGACCACTGAATAATCCAATCACATGTTAATTATTCAAGGTTTTTGAAGCACATTCTTTACTGTTACCCACAAAAAATGCATCCTTGCTGCTTGGCTTTACTGATACATTTCATCGTTATTGTTCCCTCTGGCAGGAATTCGATCATGTGTGCATCCATGTTTAAAGCCTCCATGTGACTCATGAATGCTCCAGAGATTGTTATTGTCTACCTGCGGATGGCAAATCTATAAATAGTGTTGTTTGTGGATTGTCTTGGGAAAGAAATGAGCCCCTTTAGGAATTCATAGATCTGTATCTCCAAATGCGTCTCTAGTAATGTTGAGTTTCAAACCAGGATTGTGTCCCAGAGCTGTTTGGTTTGTGGATGTCTCTGTACGATCAGAGCAACAACCTTTTATTGTTTCTGGAAATTTCTTTTGTGCCGGTGTTTGATCATTCCAGAGGTGCTGTACCTCTAATACTCTGCTATTATGATGTGTTTCTGGGAGATTTGCTGTCGTCACACTGTTGGGGTAACCTGCCCGAGCCTCCGTGATTGGAGATTACAAAGCATTTAGTGCACAGTGAAGTGGAACCATAATGTCTAAAAAAACTGCTTTATGGTAGAATAGATGCAGGTGGAAACATTTGGGTAATTGATTATGACCTTTTTAAGGCACTAAATGTGATGTGCTGCACTTAAACGTGTATCCTGTCAGGTTCTAAGCTCTTTACACGTCTCTACAGATGTAAAATCGACAGAAATTAGGAGCACATCCTGAAACCGTTGGCAGGTTTTGGGTGGAAGCCATAGCTCCATCACTTGGCTTCTGTTATCGCTTTCCACCTGCTACAGTGCCTATCACCAGCATCTCTGTGAAACCTGATCTGGCTTTAAACCCCTCTGTATCTCTTGAAACAACACCTCTACCAAAGCCCCAGACAGCAGCCGCAGATGGAGGAGATAGGAAGCAGCCTGCAAGAGCATCGCAGAACTTTGCATCCATGTAAATCAATCTGTCCCCGTTTGATTCCAGCCAGTATTTCTAGGCCTGCAGCCATATCCGCCTCCATATCTGAGATTGTCACAGCACAACCCAACGGCGCATTGATGTTCTCCGTCATTGTGACTGATTTAGATGGCGCGCACTGTTCTAACCACCTGTCAGTTTAATGTGTTCTACCATGTTGCCATTCCAGTGTTTGCAGTTCTTCTGTAACTACCTTGTCTGCAGGGTAAAATACACCATTTCAATAAATTGAGGGGCTCCAAAGGTGGTACACAAAGCAGGAAGCGATGGTACAAAACAGTGAAATATTGTGTAGCTTTGTTATCTGCCTAGCAGCGACCAATGGGGAGACAAACATGCCCCACACTCCTGCCAACCATAAATATTTTAGTGTAATAATTTGACTCCTGGAAACACAGCAAACACACACATGCAGATATGAGGACTAGTTTTTTCGACCTCTCAGAGACCATTTCTGAAATGTCACCAAAATAAAAACAATGTGCTCCCACATCTCAAAGTGATTAAACGCCTTCAATCAACCTAATGTGCATGTTTTTGGACAGAAAACGCACAGGAAGCAGCCTATAATTCTTTCAAAATCAAAGTTTGGGTATGTTAGAGAGTTACTAGATGAATTCATGAAAATATCAAGGGTTTGAGAGGAAATTGCCCATAGTGTGAATGTGGAATGGATTCTGCGACCCGCTCCTGTTGACGCCTGAGATCTGCTAACCTCTCAACCTGGGCCTGCAATAGTACATCCATTAATTACCACAAGCCAAGGGTGCTGTCTGAGGAGCCCCAGATTCAGGGTTCCTCTAAAATTACATCTCCTTCATCAAGTCCTTTATTTTCAACCTGTCCTTTTCACCAGGAACCCCAGTATAGCTGCACTGAATCCTCTGCTTCTGTCCCTGGAGCTTTCCAGCAGTGCAGGGTAATGAATCATGGTGCTGTAATGTCTCGTCAGCAAGAACAATTACTAAAGAACAGGTAAAAATAGTTACTTTATAATCTTCTAATTTCTAAATTATTCCCACAGAACATGGACTTTAATGTTAAACACCAGCCTGCCAGTGTGTGGACGTTGTACAAATGTTGCCGTGATTTATCGTTAGCATATCAGTGCTGACAAGTCAACTCCTGGCTGCTGTGGCCAACAAATCATGACTAAAAAGTATGGAAAGATGAAGTCCCCTCAGGAGAAGTCTTCCGCTGGCCGCCACTGGCAGCTGTTCATGCAGCATCTGTGATTTATCAGTGATCTGAAGCCAATCATTATTTCTGAGTGGGCGGAACAACAGGCAGATATCTGAAAGACAGGACCAGTGGTCTCGTGTGAGGTGAACTGTGTCCTGCAGTAGCGCCGACGCACGCGGCCCTCACGCCTGAGCGAGCCAGGGAGAAGACCGTGCGTTAATGAGTTGAGGCGCTCGCCCTTACGAATGTTTGCGAGCCTCCACGCGGTCGGCTCATTTCTTCTCACAAGGACCTAGAATCTGATAGACCACAGCCGAGGATTAGGAGAACCAAACAAGGAGAGCGTTCTTGCTTCGGCTCCGGCGACCAGGCATGAGCCGCCGCCGCCCAAAGCAATCATGCTGTCACTAGTCATCTGTCAGGCTGTCTTGGAGGCAACATCTGGAACTTGTCTGCCTCTGACAGGACTACAGTTGAAGTGTAAATTAGCAGGAAAGAGAAAGGGATTCTATAAATCAGATCAGTCAGGCATGTGGGTGTCAAGGTAAACAGATCCTCCTCGTGGAACCGATACTCATTATGTCCCCATGTTAACATCTCACAGGGGGTAATTGGACATGATACTTAAGTGTAGAGTTATATGAGCCATCATCAATTTTGTATTTGTTTATTCTTCTTCTCCGTCACTGCTAATGTTTCGAGGCATGTTCTGTAATTACACAGTGGCGAGATCGGTCTCAGGGTTTAAACAAGTGACTACTGTAATATTCAACAACACAGATTCCACTGTTTTGTTTTGTTTTTTTTACCTGAATGGAGACGTCACTGTAGGAACCTCCTATCACCCCAGATATAGCCAGAGGGACGTCATCGTGGATAGCGTAGGAGCCGTCGGGGCACGTGTACTCACTGTCATCCACCTTAGTGAGGGACGCTCGCACAAACTCCAGGGACTGCTCCAAGGCGTAAGTGTCCTTAGAGCAAGTGTCCAGTATATGAGCCCCCAGTTTGATCCCGGGTAGGATGCGTTCATCTCTGTTGATCTCATCTAAGGCCAAAAGCATGGCTTCCAGTCTCTGGATCCCTCTTTGAGCATTGATCTTGCCACAGTCCTGTGCTCCCTCACCCTTCTGATGGACAGGGAAGAGGCCACCTATCATCAAATCCCCCTCCAGTGTGATCTCCCTCTTGGAGTCAGCGTTATAGTCGACCACGGGTAAAGCCAGGCTAGCGTGGCCGAGCAGAGACACACAGAAGCACAGAAGGCTGAGGTGAGACAGCCGGGCACGTCGGGGTACAGGGCGCACCCCGCCTCCTGGGGAGGTTCCCAGTGACATTTCCTTGGGCAAATCAAGCTCGGCGTCCCGCGGATGGTTTCTGGTAGGTATTTGATGGAACTTTGAAGAAGAGCGCAGCGCCGCAGCACCAGATCTCAAAACATCAATGTTTTTATCCTGGCAGAGGCCATCTGTAGCATCGGTGCCATTTCCCCCCCCCCTCCTCCTCTTCAGAGTTTCTGTACAACCTGCAGATCAAACAGAAACAGAAGCAGTCAGTCTTTGAGCTGCAGCACAATCGGCCCTTTGTTTCTGACGGCCCAGCGCGCCCCGGGAAAAGACTCAGAGATACAAAAGAGAACAAGTGGAAGCCCGAACAATTACTGCAGAAAAGTCAATAAGAAGAATGAACCTCTACAGTTGGGGACGTCCTCTAGGCCCCCATTAGGATCCCCTGCATACTTATTTCTATTGATTTTGGGCAACCAAGCCACCATCTCTCACCATCATGTGGCCATCAACATGATGACAATAACCACAAATGACGTTTTCATGAAACACTTTATTAGATGAAACAAACAACTAGGGATGATAGTTCTGACAGCACGGTGTAAAAACCCTCTCAGCTTGTGTGTTGTGACGCCGTAAAACGGAGACTGCTTTGATCAATTCGGGAGAACAAAGGAAAAGAGTAAAAGCTCAGATCAATTGGGTTCCTTACGTGTGCTGAATCGACCCCCGGTCACCTCCCGGCTGACGTCGGCGAGGGCCGACACAGTCGGTGTGTGGATTCTTAATAGAAGCTTGGCTGGGGTTAGTCCTGGTGTCAGGCCTCACAAATCCCTGCAGCTTAATTAAGTTGTGTGTGGAGTGAGAGCGGAGTGTATGGGAGTAAATTACCGAGCTGGCAGGACCGTCACATATCCACCATCTCACGGCTCCGGCCGGCTGACAGGCAGTAATTAACAGTGTTGATGAGAGCCGGTGAAAGATAACGGGGGAATATTAATGCTCGTACTTCTGTCTTTGTCTCCTTACTAAGACTACACGCACACAAGCTCTCCGCAGGGGGCACTCACACATTCTTTGGGGTTTTTCTTAGATTCTGTCCTCTCTCACTATCTTTCTCTCATTCTCTCCCTATCCCCATTGTTTCCATGGAAACTTGCCAGGAGATGAAGGGGGTGAAGAAGGAGCGAAAGACAGAACAGGACAGGGGGGCCAATTTGGCGGAGCATGGTGCATGTTCAGAGCGGTCCTGAGGGAGACCCGCCTGCGCTGTGACTGAGTGACCCGGTCCTCCTCCAGCCAGAACGTTCTGCATTCTGCCTTTACAACACGTCTTAATTTAGGATCTGATAAAAGTTTGCTGCTCAAAAGGCTGTCGGTGCAAACGCCGTCATTCATTAATAAGAAATAAGGCGCACTGGGTTGCAGTGCATCCCCTGATTCCGCGGAGCAACTCGAGAGATCCTCACTGCACAAGTTTAGCGGGTGGATGTCAGACTTTGTTTTCAATTGCTCCCTCAGAGACTCGTCAAGGCGGAGAGAGCCCACCGCATCTGCCGGCGAATATGGGCCGGGTCAGTGCTGTTTCCCTCGCATCCGAAGGCAACTGCAGATGAGCAGCGGAACACAAGCGGGAGCCAGGGAAACATTTCTGCACCGAAACGTTGCCGCCAAAATGGCAACAGAAACAAATCTTGGCCGTAACCTGAAGGGCGGGCTGCAAAGTTCACCCTGGTTCTGCAAAGTTCAACTCGACAGCTGGCCCTGCGGCCCTGGAACACTCCTGCATACCAAACACACAAACCCTCCAAAATAATCTGCCCGATCCCCAAAAAGAACTAAAGCCTGGAGTCACTGAACAACTGATAAACCGGATTCTTGACAATCCGGTTTAGACTGGAGGCGAGAGGACGAGAAACTGATCTGAAAAAGAAATGCTGCTCGAATGAGCAGCGGGGCGGAAAACCCACCACATCCTAAATTACAGACGGAGAGCATAATGTGTATTATACACGCACGGAGACCAGTATTGATGTTTTACCTCCCAGTTCAAAGAAAAACGAAGCCTAGCGTTTCTGCTGCCTCTTCCCGTGCCGCCATCTCTGCTTCCCTCTTCACCAGATGGCCCTTTTTAATTCAAGAGTGTAAAGCCTGCCAGCCTCTTACACACATCAAACCAGAACGTGTGAAGGAACGGGAAGAGTGCACGGGGGCTGGAAAAAAAAAAAAATCAAGAAAACACAGCAAATCCAAGACTGCAGGGGGAAAAAAAGTGAAAATGAGGAGTGAATGACAGCGTAGGCAGCAGAGGAGGCAGGAGGATGACGAGGGGGGGGGTTAAAACGATGCCATCCGGGCCTCCGCTTTTATGACATTCCTTTGCCCCAGGAGTGAGGTGCAGCATTAATATGATAATACCCCCCCCAGACGACAGCGAGGGCTGCAGAGTGGAGGTCATGTGTATGCAGCTCTCAGCCCAGCCGAGCATGTTGGAGACGCTCCCTGGAACGACCGGGAGGCTCGCTCGGAGGAAGCAAAGGTAACGGACGTCGGGCTCCTGAAATATCACATTTTTATCCGCTAAAGACAACAGTCTGAAGTGGGTGGACGATTTAAAACGGCCTGCTAATGGGAGGGAGGGCTCGGGAGTGCAGACAAGCTAACGCCCCCGCACTCATATATTACCCGTCATAAACAATGCATGAAGCTTCCGGTCCTGGAAGCACCTGCCACACCTGAGATGTTGCCACTGTGTTGACTCTGCTTGACTACTTCACCCATAAAGGGAGAGCGCTGGCAACAGGATATTTTTGTCAACAAAATCTAAATCTGATCATATTCAAGCCAGTAGGAAGTCTTCTACGCAGAACACCTGCAGCTCACTCCTGCTTTGGCTTTTTAAAAAGTAAATTCTAATAATAGTAAGAGAAAATAATTCTGCTTTATGCTCATGTGGAAAATGTGTTAATTAATTGTGAGGCTGCATGCTGATTTAAAGTTGCTTTATTGAATAATTAAAACCAGAGGTGCTGCCCTTGCTGGCAACGAGGTGCAACAAATGGATCTTGGGGCAAAAACAACAAATTTTAAGGCAACTGCGATGGTTCCCAGTGATGGAAGAGCAACAGGCCTCCGGAATTTCCTGTAGCAGGAAAAAAAACACACATTTGAGAAACCTTATAGCCTTTTTTCCCTGGTAGACCCTTTAAAAATTCTTCTCCCGGGATGGTGATGTTTCCGATGTTTCTTCGATGAAGGACTTCTTTTCATTCAGAAGGTTCATTAGCACCTTGAGAATTCTTGAGAATTCTCAACAGCCTGAATGGAATTACTCAGACATGACTCTCTCATTATGAACCACATGACCATGAACGTAAGACACACCAACACTTTTAAAGGAGTGAGCCAGCAAGGTTTCAGGCAGTTAACCAAGAAGAGTGTGGGATTTTAAAAGCTATCTTTGCTCATCTAACATCTTTGTTTAATGTTTAATTATCAGTCCTCACCAATAGCTTGCTTGTGTGGTTTAGATCATTAAGGCTAATGCTAGGGCTGGCTGACGCCCATAATGCAGTGATGGGATGACAGATCTCCATGAGAAAGCTTCATAAATGCGAAACTTTTTCTGAGAGAAGTGAAAGAAAGAGGAGGAATCTTTCTGCAGTTCTAACAACATGAATCATATGAGGCGAGCCCTGAGACGCTGCCACACAGCTGTGTTTACATTCACTCTAGACAATAAAAGTAACCTCTAATTACATTCCTGATTATCAAATAATCCAGCTCATTAAGTAGATATCCGGCTCCTGGTTTTACCCAGAAACGGGCCCGTTGCCTCTGCAGCATCCATCCGCCCATCGTGCCGCGTTCATAACGGGGGAATCCCGCCACGCGTCCGCTGGTGCCTCCCGAGAGTCCAATTGTGCCCTCCTCATCCAGCATTCATCCTCTCCCTTTGTCTCTCGGAGATCATTACTGTCAATTCCGTGACCGGTGATGGATGTATGGTGCGTCTCTTTCAGAGCGTTTTTATTGTGTCTTTGCATTATTCAACACAGTGCCACACAACACAGCAGCCGGAAACCCTTTTTTGGTTTGTTTCCTGGGAAAGTTGCAGAAATCATGTCTTCATCAGGAAGGAGAAACTTGGTGGGAAGTTCTGATATTCTAATCTTCACTTACTAAAACAGGTAGCGACTCAGGTACGTGAGTGGATGGTACATGTGTGTCCTTGTTTTTATTTGTTTTTTTATGTATTGATTACCAAAATACTTTCTGCTAGCAAAGCTGGGACATTTTTTTGCCAAGAGGGGGCACTTTGCTGGTCTCCACAACTTTAAAGGATGAGTGAGAGAAGGTTTAAATTGAGATTTAGGTTAGGTTAAAGGGTTACGGTTGGGATGGTTAGGGTAAATAATAACACGTATGAAAGCCGCCACAATGATAGAAATGCAAGAAATGTGTGTTGTAAAATAATGTTTTTAATTCTTTTATCGAATGAAATCTTGGTTTAATACGAAACAATAATCCTCTAAGACGCTATAAGACATGTTATAAACATTCCTTTTATTTTAAGATTAGCTGTCACGCAGACAAACATACCAAGGTTCCCAACAATGTTCAGGAACTCCATTAGAGACAGGTGTGAGCAGAAACCTGCAGCTCATTATAAGGTGTGATGGGTGCTGCTGATGACCCAGAGCTAACCTCTCACACACCCGGGACGAATGTAAAACAGCATTAAAATCATCTGCAGTCCGGGGCGACGTTGATTTTAATCTGAGGGGTTGTGCGCGCGTCATTAATAAATGAGGGTCTGCTCCGTGCTTCCATTCGTAGACGCATGAATCTTTCTGCTTGAGTAAAATAAATTGTGGGCTTAACAAGCTCTTGGAGGCTCGTGGAAGGATTTCCAGGACCGTTTGGTATTGCTCGTGCAGATGTTGAATGGAGCACACACGCCAGTGTGTTTACTGAGACTATGGCTGAGACCATGATGTCCTCGGCCGTGCGTTGGATTACAGGCTCAGAAGGCTTCTTTGAGGCTGAGTTGGGAACTCTGACACAGTTGGTGCCACCTGGAACCATCAGGAGGTCAACAGTAAGGTCCAGCCGGGTTATGAGGGCTGGGCCGCCGGCCTGGCCTCCTGCGTCAGGATGGATCGGGATCTTCTCAGGTCAGCCCTGACCCGGATACTTCACTGTCGTCGGCATCTGCTGCCGAGCCGCCCTCCGTGCCGGAGGAACACGTGACACGCTTCACTGTGCTCTGTCAAATTCAGCAACATGTCTGATTCACTGAGGCTGCGGGTCTGTGTCTGACGGGGACGGTGCCGATTCTGCTGCGTCCTACGCGGGTTCCATTGTCTTGTCTGCTGAACCTGAAGCCACCCCCCATCCCCCTCCCCCGTTGGGGCCGACGGAGGAATCCACACTACATTTCCCTTTCTTTAATGATGTCCAGCCATGCGGCCTCTAAACATTTGTCCCATGTCAGCTGCATCCCCGGGGTTTAAAAATAGATCTTCAACTATAAAAGAATTGCCCTCATTCTTCTGACATCAATCCACACAAATATCCGAGTCTATCCGGGTGTGTTAATTCAGGGAAGAAGGAAATGGGCCTGAAACTATTCCAAAAGCATCTCAACTCCAATCCGACTTTCCGTTTCCAAACACGGGGCTGATTTTTCAGCCTGAGATTATGGCGCTTGTTATGCAGCCGCTGCGGCGCCTGTTTAGTAGTTTCTGAACAGCCCGGCACTTGTAAAGGCTTCTGCACCGAAATAAAGACTCATCACGGGGAATAAAAACACGCTGAGGATGAAGAAAAAAAATAAACGTCGCCAGAAATGAGGCGCTGATTCATTTAGGTTTCGTCTTTGTTGCTTCGGTTGATGATGTGACAGAAGTTTAAGAAAGGAGGGATTTGTCAATCCGTTGAAAAAAGTCTAGTGTAAACCCAGGACGTCATCTTCTGCTCACATTATCAGCAGAAGTTACATGTAATCCTCATCGCGCACTGATAAGGGGACACAATGCGATCCTACCTGTGCGGGCGTCCTCAGCATCCAGCGCTGCCGTGCGGCCACCGCAAACCACGCAAATATCCTAATGCAGCGGCGTTCTGGGGAACCTCCTGGAAGGAGCTCCGGGGAGCGGAGGAGGCGAGCGGCGCCACCCCAACTTTGGAGCGAGGAGCGCGCCCGGAGCTGTCCGCGGTGCTGACACACGAGTCCGGACTCCCGCAGCTCTGCTCCCCACGCACGCTCCTGAACACAGATGCAGATGCTGGCGAGGGCAGACCTTTGATTCAACTCTGGGGACGAGGATCAATCAAAAGAGAAAGAAAGGGGGGCAAACCCCGAACTAATGTACCTGTTACTCGATCAATAATATTTTTTTAAACTCCTCAGCAGGAGAATCCCGCTAGAATCGAGCGGTCCGAAAGTCCCTGGAGGCGCGCGGGCGCTGCGCCGCGAGCAGTTTTGCAGATGCTCAATTATGTAATTGATAGATCTAAAGAGGGGAAAACAGATCCCTGCCTGCCGAACTGTTGTCGTCAGCTGCTGTGCGTGGATGATCAGTGGCGGAAGGTGTAAGCTTCGCCCCCTATTTGTTCAGGCGGTAAGGAGGGGGGCTGCGTGGAGCAGCCACGAGCCTTCAGCGGCTTCAGAGGCGGATTGTTTTCGTTATTATCATCATTATTATTTTGGGGGCTCAAACAAGTTGTGACACGGCGCGGAAGGGTGCGAGGTCGCTCCCAGCTGGCACCGTGAGGCGCACAGTGGACATGTCCCCCTCTCAGCCAAAAGCAGCTTTAGACCTGCAGCCCCCCCCCCCATCCTTTCACACTCTCTATCACCACGTGTAGTGCGATGAGATTAATATTTATCTTCGTAGTTCGGTCCTCGGCCCCGTGCGTGACACGGCACGCACGTTTTCATGCCGCCATCTATCTGCCATCTCCGCGACGGGAAGTGGACAAAGACCGAAGTCAAAGTGCACCTGAGAGGACATCTGTCGCAGATCAGTGCTGGGTCATCACCCCCAACGCGTCTTCTCTCCAGCTTTTACTTGATTTATGATCCCATGAGGTGTTAGTATTGCATTTTATTTTGCTCGTTTAGATTCTGTCCGTCACAGATGAAGATTATTTCATATCTTGTAGAAATGCAGAACAAAGATCATGATGTCGTCAGGGCTCAGCGACTCTTTCATCCTGACACACGCCTGTCTTGGTTTCATCAGATTCCAGATCTATTCAGATATTTGTTTAGAAGACCTTTCGTTTCTCCAGGTTCTTTTAAACTCTGTATTTAGCTTTGGCC